>NW_026779010.1:900000-1012500 GCF_030144855.1 Hypanus sabinus
CAGAAAGAAAAAGTCTACGTTGCGTTATAGGAAGAAAATGTCCATGTGGTGTTATAGGAAGAAAATGTCCACGTGGTGTTACAGGATGGAAAAGTCGACGTTGTGTTACAGGAAGGAAAAGTCCACGTGGTGTTACCGGAAGAAAAAGTCCACGTGGTGTTCCAGGAAGAAAACGTCCATGTGGTGCTATAGGAAGAAAATGTCCACGTGTAGGATGAAAAAGTCGACGTGGTGTTAGACTAGGAAGAAAAAGTCCATGTGGTGTTATAGGAAGAAAAAGTCCACGAGGTGTTATAGGAAGAAAAAGTCCACGTGGTGTTACAGGAAGAAAAAGTCCACGAGGTGTTATAGAGGAAAAAGTCCACATGATGTTATATAATGAAAATGTCCATGTGCTGTTACAGGAAGAAAAAGTCCACATGGTGTTAGAGGAAGAAAAATTCCACGTGGTGTTACAGGATGGAAAAGTCCATGTGGTGTTACAGTAAGGAAAAGTCCACGTGGTGTTACAGGAAGGAAAAGTCCACGTGGTGTTACAGGAAGAAAAAGTCCACGTGGTGTTACAGGATGGAAAAGTCCACGTGGTGTTACAGGAAGGAAAAGTCGACGTGGTGTTACAGGAAAGAAAAGTCCACGTGGTGTTACAGGAAGGAAAAGTCCACGTGGTGTTATAGGATGAAAATGTCCACATGGTGTTAGACTAGGAAGAAAAAGTCCATGTGGTGTTATAGGAAGAAAATGTCATGAGGTGTTACAGAAAGAAAAAGTTTACGTTGCGTTATAGGATGAAAATGTCCATGTGCTGTTATAGGAAGAAAAAGTCCACGTGGTGTTAGAAGAAGAAAAAGTCCACGTGGTGTTACAGGAAGGAAAAGTCCACGTGGTGTTACAGGAAGAAAAAGTCCACGTGGTGTTCCAGGAAGAAAACGTCCATGTGGTGTTATAGGAAGAAAATGTCCACGTGTAGGATGAAAAAGTCGACGTGGTGTTAGACTAGGTAGAAAAAGTCCATGTGGTGTTACAGGAAGAAAAAGTCCACGAGGTGTTACAGGAAGAAAAAGTCTACGTTCTGTTATAGGAAGAAAAAGTCCACGTGGTGTTAGACTAGGAAGAAAAAGTCCATGTGGTGTTATAGGAAGAAAAAGTCCACGAGGTGTTATAGGAAGAAAAAGTACACGTGGTGTTACAGGAAGAAAAAGTCCACGAGGTGTTATAGAGGAAAAAGTCCACATGATGTTATATACTGAAAATGTCCATGTGCTGTTACAGGAAGAAAAAGTCCACATGGTGTTAGAGGAAGAAAAATTCCACGTGGTGTTACAGGATGGAAAAGTCCACGTGGTGTTACAGGAAGAAAAAGTCCACGAGGTGTTACAGGAAGAAAAAGTCCACGTGGTGTTATAGGAAGAAAAAGTCCACGTGATGTTATAGGAAGAAAATGTCCACGTGGTGTTATTGGAAGAAAAAGTCCACGTGGTGTTATAGGAAGAAAAAGTCCACGTGGTGTTATAGGAAGAAAAACTCCACGTGGTGTTAGAGGAAGAAAAAGTCCACGTGGTGTTACAGGAAGGAAAAGTCCACGTGGTGCCACGGGAAGGAAAAGTCCACGTGGTGTTACTGGAAGGAAAAGTCCACGTGGTGTTACAGGAAGAAAAAGTCCACGTGGTGTTACAGGAAGAAAACGTCCATGTGGTGTTATAGGATGAAAATCTCCACGTGGTGTTACAGGAAGAAAATGTACACGTTGTGTTACAGGAAGGAAAAGTCCACGTGGTGTTACAGGAAGATAAGTCCACGTGGTGTTACAGGAAGAAAAAGTCCACGTGGTGTAACAGGAAGAAAACGTCCACGTGGTGTTATAGGAAGAAAAAGTCCACGAGGTGTTACAGGAAGAAAAAGTCCACGTGGTGTTATAGGAAGAAAAAGTCCACGTGATGTTATAGGAAGAAAATGTCCATGTGTTGTTATAGGAAGAAAAAGTCCACGTGGTGTTAGACTAGGAAGAAAAAGTCCATGTAGTGTTATAGGAAGAGAATGTCCACGAGGTGTTACAGGAAGAAAATGTACACGTTGTGTTACAGGAAGGAAAAGTCCACGTGGTGTTACAGGAAGATAAGTCCACGTGGTGTTACAGGAAGAAAAAGTCCACGTGGTGTAACAGGAAGAAAACGTCCACGTGGTGTTATAGGAAGAAAAAGTCCACGAGGTGTTACAGGAAGAAAAAGTCCACGTGGTGTTATAGGAAGAAAAAGTCCACGTGATGTTATAGGAAGAAAATGTCCATGTGGTGTTATAGGAAGAAAAAGTCCACGTGGTGTTAGAGGAAGAAAAAGTCCACGTGGTGTTACAGGATGGAAAAGTCCACGTGGTGTTACAGGATGGAAAAGTCGACGTGGTGTTACAGGAAGGAAAAGTCCACGTGGTGTTACAGGAAGAAAAAGTCCACTTGGTGTTCCAGGAAGAAAATGTCCATGTGGTGTTATAGGAAGAAAATGTCCACGTGTAGGATGAAAAAGTCGACGTGGTGTTAGACTAGGTAGAAAAAGTCCATGTGGTGTTACAGGAAGAAAAAGTCCACGAGGTGTTACAGGAAGAAAAAGTCCACGTTGTGTTATAGGAAGAAAAAGTCCACGAGGTGTTACAGGAAGAAAAAGTCCACGTGGTGTTCCAGGAAGAAAACGTCCATGTGGTGTTATAGGAAGAAAATGTCCACGTGTAGGATGAAAAAGTCGACGTGGTGTTAGACTAGGTAAAAAAAGTCCATGTGGTGTTACAGGAAGAAAAAGTCCACGAGGTGTTACAGGAAGAAAAAGTCTACGTTCTGTTATAGGAAGAAAAAGTCCACGTGGTGTTAGACTAGGAAGAAAAAGTCCATGTGGTTTTATAGGAAGAAAAAGTCCACGAGGTGTTATAGGAAGAAAAAGTCCACGTGGTGTTACAGGAAGAAAAAGTCCACGAGGTGTTATAGAGGAAAAAGTCCACATGATGTTATATAATGAAAATGTCCATGTGCTGTTACAGGAAGAAAACGTCCTCATGGTGTTAGAGGAAGAAAAATTCCACGTGGTGTTACAGGATGGAAAAGTCCACGTGGTGTTACAGGAAGAAAAAGTCCACGAGGTGTTACAGGAAGAAAAAGTCCACGTGGTGTTATAGGAAGAAAAAGTCCACGTGATGTTATAGGAAGAAAATGTCCACGTGGTGTTATTGGAAGAAAAAGTCCACGTGGTGTTATAGGAAGAAAAAGTCCACGTGGTGTTATAGGAAGAAAAACTCCACGTGGTGTTAGAGGAAGAAAAAGTCCACGTGGTGTTACAGGAAGGAAAAGTCCACGTGGTGTCACGGGAAGGAAAAGTCCACGTGGTGTTACTGGAAGGAAAAGTCCACGTGGTGTTACAGGAAGAAAAAGTCCACGTGGTGTTACAGGAAGAAAACGTCCATGTGGTGTTATAGGAAGAAAATCTCCACGTGATGTTATAGGATGAAAAAGTCCACGTGGTGTTAGACTAGGAAGAAAAAGTCCATGTAGTGTTATAGGAAGAAAATGTCCACGATGTGTTACAGGAAGAAAATGTACACGTTGTGTTACAGGAAGGAAAAGTCCACGTGGTGTTACAGGAAGATAAGTCCACGTGGTGTTACAGGAAGAAAAAGTCCACGTGGTGTAACAGGAAGAAAACGTCCACGTGGTGTTATAGGAAGAAAAAGTCCACGAGGTGTTACAGGAAGAAAAAGTCCACGTGGTGTTATAGGAAGAAAAAGTCCACGTGATGTTATAGGAAGAAAATGTCCATGTGGTGTTATAGGAAGAAAATCTCCACGTGGTGTTATAGGATGAAAAACTCCACGTGGTGTTAGACTAGGAAGAAAAAGTCCATGTAGTGTCATAGGAAGAAAATGTCCACGAGGTGTTACAGAAAGAAAATGTCTACGTTGCGTTATAGGAAGAAAATGTCCATGTGGCGTTATAGGAAGAAAATGTCCACGAGGTGTTACAGAAAGAAAAAGTCTACGTTGCGTTATAGGAAGAAAATGTCCATGTGGTGTTATAGGAAGAAAATGTCCACGTGGTGTTACAGGATGGAAAAGTCGACGTTGTGTTACAGGAAGGAAAAGTCCACGTGGTGTTACCGGAAGAAAAAGTCCACGTGGTGTTCCAGGAAGAAAACGTCCATGTGGTGCTATAGGAAGAAAATGTCCACGTGTAGGATGAAAAAGTCGACGTGGTGTTAGACTAGGAAGAAAAAGTCCATGTGGTGTTATAGGAAGAAAAAGTCCACGAGGTGTTATAGGAAGAAAAAGTCCACGTGGTGTTACAGGAAGAAAAAGTCCACGAGGTGTTATAGAGGAAAAAGTCCACATGATGTTATATAATGAAAATGTCCATGTGCTGTTACAGGAAGAAAAAGTCCACATGGTGTTAGAGGAAGAAAAATTCCACGTGGTGTTACAGGATGGAAAAGTCCATGTGGTGTTACAGTAAGGAAAAGTCCACGTGGTGTTACAGGAAGGAAAAGTCCACGTGGTGTTACAGGAAGAAAAAGTCCACGTGGTGTTACAGGATGGAAAAGTCCACGTGGTGTTACAGGAAGGAAAAGTCGACGTGGTGTTACAGGAAAGAAAAGTCCACGTGGTGTTACAGGAAGGAAAAGTCCACGTGGTGTTATAGGATGAAAATGTCCACATGGTGTTAGACTAGGAAGAAAAAGTCCATGTGGTGTTATAGGAAGAAAATGTCATGAGGTGTTACAGAAAGAAAAAGTTTACGTTGCGTTATAGGATGAAAATGTCCATCTGCTGTTATAGGAAGAAAAAGTCCACGTGGTGTTAGAAGAAGAAAAAGTCCACGTGGTGTTACAGGAAGGAAAAGTCCACGTGGTGTTACAGGAAGAAAAAGTCCACGTGGTGTTCCAGGAAGAAAACGTCCATGTGGTGTTATAGGAAGAAAATGTCCACGTGTAGGATGAAAAAGTCGACGTGGTGTTAGACTAGGTAGAAAAAGTCCATGTGGTGTTACAGGAAGAAAAAGTCCACGAGGTGTTACAGGAAGAAAAAGTCTACGTTCTGTTATAGGAAGAAAAAGTCCACGTGGTGTTAGACTAGGAAGAAAAAGTCCATGTGGTGTTATAGGAAGAAAAAGTCCACGAGGTGTTATAGGAAGAAAAAGTACACGTGGTGTTACAGGAAGAAAAAGTCCACGAGGTGTTATAGAGGAAAAAGTCCACATGATGTTATATACTGAAAATGTCCATGTGCTGTTACAGGAAGAAAAAGTCCACATGGTGTTAGAGGAAGAAAAATTCCACGTGGTGTTACAGGATGGAAAAGTCCACGTGGTGTTACAGGAAGAAAAAGTCCACGAGGTGTTACAGGAAGAAAAAGTCCACGTGGTGTTATAGGAAGAAAAAGTCCACGTGATGTTATAGGAAGAAAATGTCCACGTGGTGTTATTGGAAGAAAAAGTCCACGTGGTGTTATAGGAAGAAAAAGTCCACGTGGTGTTATAGGAAGAAAAACTCCACGTGGTGTTAGAGGAAGAAAAAGTCCACGTGGTGTTACAGGAAGGAAAAGTCCACGTGGTGCCACGGGAAGGAAAAGTCCACGTGGTGTTACTGGAAGGAAAAGTCCACGTGGTGTTACAGGAAGAAAAAGTCCACGTGGTGTTACAGGAAGAAAACGTCCATGTGGTGTTATAGGATGAAAATCTCCACGTGGTGTTATAGGATGAAAAAGTCCACGTGGTGTTAGACTAGGAAGAAAAAGTCCATGTAGTGTTATAGGAAGAGAATGTCCACGAGGTGTTACAGGAAGAAAATGTACACGTTGTGTTACAGGAAGGAAAAGTCCACGTGGTGTTACAGGAAGATAAGTCCACGTGGTGTTACAGGAAGAAAAAGTCCACGTGGTGTAACAGGAAGAAAACGTCCACGTGGTGTTATAGGAAGAAAAAGTCCACGAGGTGTTACAGGAAGAAAAAGTCCACGTGGTGTTATAGGAAGAAAAAGTCCACGTGATGTTATAGGAAGAAAATGTCCATGTGGTGTTATAGGAAGAAAAAGTCCACGTGGTGTTAGAGGAAGAAAAAGTCCACGTGGTGTTACAGGATGGAAAAGTCCACGTGGTGTTACAGGATGGAAAAGTCGACGTGGTGTTACAGGAAGGAAAAGTCCACGTGGTGTTACAGGAAGAAAAAGTCCACTTGGTGTTCCAGGAAGAAAATGTCCATGTGGTGTTATAGGAAGAAAATGTCCACGTGTAGGATGAAAAAGTCGACGTGGTGTTAGACTAGGTAGAAAAAGTCCATGTGGTGTTACAGGAAGAAAAAGTCCACGAGGTGTTACAGGAAGAAAAAGTCTACGTTCTGTTATAGGAAGAAAAAGTCCACGTGGTGTTAGACTAGGAAGAAAAAGTCCATGTGGTGTTATAGGAAGAAAAAGTCCACGAGGTGTTATAGGAAGAAAAAGTCCACGTGGTGTTACAGGAAGAAAAAGTCCACGAGGTGTTATAGAGGAAAAAGTCCACATGACGTTATATAATGAAAATGTCCATGTGCTGTTACAGGAAGAAAAAGTCCACATGGTGTTAGAGGAAGAAAAATTCCACTTGATGTTACAGGATGGAAAAGTCCATGTGGTGTTACAGTAAGGAAAAGTCCACGTGGTGTTACAGGAAGGAAAAGTCCACGTGGTGTTACAGGAAGAAAACGTCCACGTGGTGTTACAGGATGGAAAAGTCCACGTGGTGTTACAGGAAGGAAAAGTCGACGTGGTGTTACAGGAAGGAAAAGTCCACGTGGTGTTACAGGAAGGAAAAGTCCACGTGGTGTTATAGGATGAAAATGTCCACGTGGTGTTAGACTAGGAAGAAAAAGTCCATGTGGTGTTATAGGAAGAAAATGTCCACGAGGTGTTACAGAAAGAAAAAGTCTACGTTGCGTTATAGGAAGAAAATGTCCATGTGGTGTTATAGGAAGAAAATGTCCACGAGGTGTTACAGAAAGAAAAAGTCTACGTTGCGTTATAGGATGAAAATGTCCATGTGCTGTTATAGGAAGAAAAAGTCCACGTGGTGTTAGAGGAAGAAAAAGTCCACGTGGTGTTACAGGATGGAAAAGTCCACGTGGTGTTACAGGAAGGAAAAGTCGACGTGGTGTTATAGGAAGGAAAAGTCCACGTGGTGTTACAGGAAGGAAAAGTCCACGTGGTGTTATAGTATGAAAAAGTCCACGTGGTGTAAGACTAGGAAGAAAAAGTGCATGTGGTGTTATAGGAGGAAAAAGTCCACGAGGTGTCATAGGAAGAAAAAGTCCACATGGTGTTATAGGAAGGAAAAGTCCACGTGGTGTTACTGGAAGGAAAAGTACACGTGGTGTTACAGGAAGGAAAAGTCCACGTGGTGTTACAGGAAGGAAAAGTCCACGTCGTGTTACAGGAAGGAAAAGTCCACGTCGTGTTACAGGAAGAAAAAGTGCACGTGGTGTTATAGGAAGAAAAAGTCCATGTGGTGTTATAGGAAGAAAATCTGCACATGGTGTTATAGGATGAAAATGTCCACGTGGTGTTAGACTAGGAAGAAAAAGTCCATGTAGTGTTATAGGAAGAAAATGTCCACGAGGTGTTACAGAAAGAAAAAGTCTACGTTGCGTTATAGGAAGAAAATGTCCATGTGGTGTTATAGGAAGAAAATGTCCACGAGGTGTTACAGAAAGAAAAAGTCTACGTTGCGTTATAGGATGAAAATGTCCATGTGCTGTTATAGGAAGAAAAAGTCCACGTGGTGTTAGAGGAAGAAAAATTCCACGTGGTGTTACAGGATGCAAAAGTCCACGTGGTGTTACAGGAAGGAAAAGTCGATGTGGTGTTACAGGAAGGAAAAGTCCACGTGGTGTTACAGGAAGGAAAAGTCCACGTGGTGTTATAGGATGAAAATCTGCACATGGTGTTATAGGATGAAAATGTCCACGTGGTGTTAGACTAGGAAGAAAAAGTCCATGTAGTGTTATAGGAAGAGAATGTCCACGAGGTGTTACAGGAAGAAAATGTACACGTTGTGTTACAGGAAGGAAAAGTCCACGTGGTGTTACAGGAAGATAAGTCCACGTGGTGTTACAGGAAGAAAAAGTCCACGTGGTGTAACAGGAAGAAAACGTCCACGTGGTGTTATAGGAAGAAAAAGTCCACGAGGTGTTACAGGAAGAAAAAGTCCACGTGGTGTTATAGGAAGAAAAAGTCCACGTGATGTTATAGGAAGAAAATGTCCATGTGGTGTTATAGGAAGAAAAAGTCCACGTGGTGTTAGAGGAAGAAAAAGTCCACGTGGTGTTACAGGATGGAAAAGTCCACGTGGTGTTACAGGATGGAAAAGTCGACGTGGTGTTACAGGAAGGAAAAGTCCACGTGGTGTTACAGGAAGAAAAAGTCCACTTGGTGTTCCAGGAAGAAAATGTCCATGTGGTGTTATAGGAAGAAAATGTCCACGTGTAGGATGAAAAAGTCGACGTGGTGTTAGACTAGGTAGAAAAAGTCCATGTGGTGTTACAGGAAGAAAAAGTCCACGAGGTGTTACAGGAAGAAAAAGTCTACGTTCTGTTATAGGAAGAAAAAGTCCACGTGGTGTTAGACTAGGAAGAAAAAGTCCATGTGGTGTTATAGGAAGAAAAAGTCCACGAGGTGTTATAGGAAGAAAAAGTCCACGTGGTGTTACAGGAAGAAAAAGTCCACGAGGTGTTATAGAGGAAAAAGTCCACATGACGTTATATAATGAAAATGTCCATGTGCTGTTACAGGAAGAAAAAGTCCACATGGTGTTAGAGGAAGAAAAATTCCACTTGGTGTTACAGGATGGAAAAGTCCATGTGGTGTTACAGTAAGGAAAAGTCCACGTGGTGTTACAGGAAGGAAAAGTCCACGTGGTGTTACAGGAAGAAAACGTCCACGTGGTGTTACAGGATGGAAAAGTCCACGTGGTGTTACAGGAAGGAAAAGTCGACGTGGTGTTACAGGAAGGAAAAGTCCACGTGGTGTTACAGGAAGGAAAAGTCCACGTGGTGTTATAGGATGAAAATGTCCACGTGGTGTTAGACTAGGAAGAAAAAGTCCATGTGGTGTTATAGGAAGAAAATGTCCACGAGGTGTTACAGAAAGAAAAAGTCTACGTTGCGTTATAGGAAGAAAATGTCCATGTGGTGTTATAGGAAGAAAATGTCCACGAGGTGTTACAGAAAGAAAAAGTCTACGTTGCGTTATAGGATGAAAATGTCCATGTGCTGTTATAGGAAGAAAAAGTCCACGTGGTGTTATAGGAAGGAAAAGTCCACGTGGTGTTACAGGAAGGAAAAGTCCACGTGGTGTTATAGTATGAAAAAGTCCACGTGGTGTAAGACTAGGAAGAAAAAGTGCATGTGGTGTTATAGGAGGAAAAAGTCCACGAGGTGTCATAGGAAGAAAAAGTCCACGTGGTGTTATAGGAAGGAAAAGTCCACGTGGTGTTACTGGAAGGAAAAGTACACGTGGTGTTACAGGAAGGAAAAGTCCACGTGGTGTTACAGGAAGGAAAAGTCCACGTCGTGTTACAGGAAGGAAAAGTCCACGTCGTGTTACAGGAAGAAAAAGTGCACGTGGTGTTATAGGAAGAAAAAGTCCATGTGGTGTTATAGGAAGAAAATCTGCACATGGTGTTATAGGATGAAAATGTCCACGTGGTGTTAGACTAGGAAGAAAAAGTCCATGTAGTGTTATAGGAAGAAAATGTCCACGAGGTGTTACAGAAAGAAAAAGTCTACGTTGCGTTATAGGAAGAAAATGTCCATGTGGTGTTATAGGAAGAAAATGTCCACGAGGTGTTACAGAAAGAAAAAGTCTACGTTGCGTTATAGGATGAAAATGTCCATGTGCTGTTATAGGAAGAAAAAGTCCACGTGGTGTTAGAGGAAGAAAAATTCCACGTGGTGTTACAGGATGCAAAAGTCCACGTGGTGTTACAGGAAGGAAAAGTCGATGTGGTGTTACAGGAAGGAAAAGTCCACGTGGTGTTACAGGAAGGAAAAGTCCACGTGGTGTTATAGGATGAAAAAGTCCACGTGGTGTTAGACTAGGAAGAAAAAGTCCATGTGGTATTATAGGAAGAAAAAGTCCACGAGGTGTTATAGGAAGAAAAAGTCCACGTGGTGTTATAGGAAGAAAAAGTCCACGTGATGTTATAGGAACAAAATGTCCATGTGGTGTTATAGGAAGAAAAAGTCCACGTGGTGTTAGAGGAAGAAAAAGTCCACATGGTGTTACAGGATGGAAAAGTCCACGTGGTGTTACAGGATGGAAAAGTCGACGTGGTGTTACAGGAAGGAAAAGTCCACGTGGTGTTACAGGAAGAAAAAGTCCACGTGGTGTTCCAGGAAGAAAACGTCCATGTGGTGCTATAGGAAGAAAATGTCCACGTGTAGGATGAAAAAGTCGACGTGGTGTTAGACTAGGAAGAAAAAGTCCATGTGGTGTTATAGGAAGAAAAAGTCCACGAGGTGTTATAGGAAGAAAAAGTCCACGTGGTGTTACAGGAAGAAAAAGTCCACGAGGTGTTATAGAGGAAAAAGTCCACATGATGTTATATAATGAAAATGTCCATGTGCTGTTACAGGAAGAAAAAGTCCACATGGTGTTAGAGGAAGAAAAATTCCACGTGGTGTTACAGGATGGAAAAGTCCATGTGGTGTTACAGTAAGGAAAAGTCCACGTGGTGTTACAGGAAGGAAAAGTCCACGTGGTGTTACAGGAAGAAAAAGTCCACGTGGTGTTACAGGATGGAAAAGTCCACGTGGTGTTACAGGAAGGAAAAGTCGACGTGGTGTTACAGGAAAGAAAAGTCCACGTGGTGTTACAGGAAGGAAAAGACAACGTGGTGTTATAGGATGAAAATGTCCATGTGGTGTTAGACTAGGAAGAAAAAGTCCATGTGGTGTTATAGGAAGAAAATGTCCACGAGGTGTTACAGAAAGAAAAAGTCTACGTTGCGTTATAGGATGAAAATGTCCATGTGCTGTTATAGGAAGAAAAAGTCCACGTGGTGTTAGAAGAAGAAAAAGTCCACGTGGTGTTACAGGAAGGAAAAGTCCACGTGGTGTTACAGGAAGGAAAAGTCCACGTGGTGTTACAGGAAGGAAAAGTGCACCTGGTGTTATAGGAAGAAAAAGTCCATGTGGTGTTATAGGAAGAAAATCTGCACATGGTGTTATAGGATGAAAATGTCCACGTGGTGTTAGACTAGGAAGAAAAAGTCCATGTAGTGTTATAGGAAGAAAATGTCCACGAGGTGTTACAGAAAGAAAAAGTCTACGTTGCGTTATAGGAAGAAAATGTCCATGTGGTGTTATAGGAAGAAAATGTCCACGAGGTGTTACAGAAAGAAAAAGTCTACGTTGCGTTATAGGATGAAAATGTCCATGTGCTGTTATAGGAAGAAAAAGTCCACGTGGTGTTAGAGGAAGAAAAAGTCCACGTGGAGTTACAGGAAGGAAAAGTCGACGTGGTGTTACAGGAAGGAAAAGTCCACGTGGTGTTACAGGAAGGAAAAGTCCACGTGGTGTTATAGGATGAAAAAGTCCACGTGGTGTTAGACTAGGAAGAAAAAGTCCATGTGGTGTTATAGGAAGAAAAAGTCCACGAGGTGTTATAGGAAGAAAAAGTCCACGTGGTGTTATAGGAAGAAAAAGTCCACGTGATGTTATAGGAAGAAAATGTCCATGTGGTGTTATAGGAAGAAAAAGTCCACGTGGTGTTAGAGGAAGAAAAAGTCCACGTGGTGTTACAGGATGGAAAAGTCCACGTGGTGTTACAGGATGGAAAAGTCGACGTGGTGTTACAGGAAGGAAACGTCCACGTGGTGTTACAGGAAGAAAAAGTCCACGTGGTGTTCCAGGAAGAAAACGTCCATGTGGTGCTATAGGAAGAAAATGTCCACGTGTAGGATGAAAAAGTCGACGTGGTGTTAGACTAGGAAGAAAAAGTCCACGTGGTGTTACAGGAAGAAAAAGTCCACGAGGTGTTATAGAGGAAAAAGTCCACATGATGTTATATAATGAAAATGTCCATGTGCTGTTACAGGAAGAAAAAGTCCACATGGTGTTAGAAGAAGAAAAATTCCACGTGGTGTTACAGGATGGAAAAGTCCATGTGGTGTTACAGTAAGGAAAAGTCCACGTGGTGTTACAGGAAGGAAAAGTCCACGTGGTGTTACAGGAAGAAAAAGTCCACGTGGTGTTACAGGATGGAAAAGTCCACGTGGTGTTACAGGAAGGAAAAGTCGACGTGGTGTTACAGGAAGGAAAAGTCCACGTGGTGTTACAGGAAGGAAAAGTCCACGTGGTGTTATAGGATGAAAATGTCCACGTGGTGTTAGACTAGGAAGAAAAAGTCCATGTGGTGTTATAGGAAGAAAATGTCCACGAGGTGTTACAGAAAGAAAAAGTCTACGTTGCGTTATAGGAAGAAAATGTCCATGTGGTGTTATAGGAAGAAAATGTCCACGAGGTGTTACAGAAAGAAAAAGTCTACGTTGCGTTATAGGATGAAAATGTCCATGTGCTGTTATAGGAAGAAAAAGTCCACGTGGTGTTAGAAGAAGAAAAAGTCCACGTGGTGTTACAGGAAGGAAAAGTCCACGTGGTGTTACAGGAAGGAAAAGTCCACGTGGTGTTACAGGAAGGAAAAGTGCACGTGGTGTTATAGGAAGAAAAAGTCCATGTGGTGTTATAGGAAGAAAATCTGCACATGGTGTTATAGGATGAAAATGTCCACGTGGTGTTAGACTAGGAAGAAAAAGTCCATGTAGTGTTATAGGAAGAAAATGTCCACGAGGTGTTACAGAAAGAAAAAGTCTACGTTGCGTTATAGGAAGAAAATGTCCATGTGGTGTTATAGGAAGAAAATGTCCACGAGGTGTTACAGAAAGAAAAAGTCTACGTTGCGTTATAGGATGAAAATGTCCATGTGCTGTTATAGGAAGAAAAAGTCCACGTGGTGTTAGAGGAAGAAAAATTCCACGTGGTGTGACAGGATGGAAATGTCCACGTGGTGTTACAGGAAGGAAAAGTCGACGTGGTGTTACAGGAAGGAAAAGTCCACGTGGTGTTACAGGAAGGAAAAGTCCACGTGGTGTTATAGGATGAAAAAGTCCACGTGGTGTTAGACTAGGAAGAAAAAGTCCATGTGGTGTTATAGGAAGAAAAAGTCCACGAGGTGTTATAGGAAGAAAAAGTCCACGTGGTGTTATAGGAAGAAAATGTCCATTGGTGTTATAGGAAGGAAAAGTCCACGTGGTTTTACAGGAAGAAAAAGTCCACGTGGTGTTACAGGAAGAAAATGTCCATGTGGTGTTATAGGAAGAAAATGTCCACGTGGTGTTATAGGATGAAAAAGTCCACGTGGTGTTAGACTAGGTAGAAGAAGTCCATGTGGTGTTACAGGAAGAAAAAGTCCACGAGGTGTTACAGGAAGAAAAAGTCCACGTGGTGTTATAGGAAGAAAAAGTCCACGTGATGTTATAGGAAGAAAATGTCCACGTGGTGTTATTGGAAGAAAAAGTCCACGTGGTGTTATAGGAAGAAAAAGTCCACGTGGTGTTATAGGAAGAAAAAGTCCACGTGGTGTAAGAGGAAGAAAAAGTCCACGTGGTGTTACAGGAAGGAAAAGACCACGTGGTGTTACGGGAAGGAAAAGTCCACGTGGTGTTACTGGAAGGAAAAGTCCACGTGCTGTTACAGAAAGAAAAAGTCCACGTGGTGTTACAGGAAGAAAACGTCCATGTTGTGTTATAGGAAGAAAATCTCCACGTGGTGTTATAGGATGAAAAACTCCACGTGGTGTTAGACTAGGAAGAAAAAGTCCATGTAGTGTCATAGGAAGAAAATGTCCACGAGGTGTTACAGAAAGAAAAAGTCTACATTGCGTTATAGGAAGAAAATGTCCATGTGCTGTTATAGGAAGAAAAAGTCCACGTGGTGTTAGAGGAAGAAAAAGTCCACGTGGTGTTACAGGATGGAAAAGTCCACGTGGTGTTACAGGAAGGAAAAGTCGACGTGGTGTTACAGGAAGGAAAAGTCCACGTGGTGTTACAGGAAGGAAAAGTCCACGTGGTGTTATAGGATGAAAAAGTCCACGTGGTGTTAGACTAGGAAGAAAAAGTGCATGTGGTGTTATAGGAGGAAAAAGTCCACGAGGTGTCATAGGAAGAAAAAGTCCACGTGGTGTTAGAGGAAGAAAAAGTCCACGTGGTGTTACAGGAAGGAAAAGTCCACGTGGTGTTACAGGAAGGAAAAGTCCACGTGGTGTTACAGGAAGGAAAAGTCCACGTCCTGTTACAGGAAGAAAAAGTGCACGTGGTGTTACAGGAAGAAAACGTCCATGTGGTGTTATAGGAAGAAAATCTCCACGTGGTGTTATAGGATGAAAATGTCCACGTGGTGTTAGACTAGGAAGAAAAAGTCCATGTAGTGTTATAGGAAGAAAATGTCCACGAGGTGTTACAGAAAGAAAAAGTCTACGTTGCGTTATAGGAACAAAATGTCCATGTGGTGTTATAGGAAGAAAATGTCCACGAGGTGTTACAGAAAGAAAAAGTCTACGTTGCGTTATAGGATGAAAATGTCCATGTGCTGTTATAGGAAGAAAAAGTCCACGTGGTGTTAGAGGAAGAAAAAGTCCACGTGGTGTTACAGGATGGAAAAGTCCACGTGGTGTTACAGGAAGGAAAAGTCGACGTGGTGTTACAGGAAGGAAAAGTGCACGTGGTGTTACAGGAAGGAAAAGTCCACGTGGTGTTATAGGATGAAAAAGTCCACGTGGTGTTAGACTAGGAAGAAAAAGTCCATGTGGTCTTATAGGAAGAAAAAGTCCACGAGGTGTTATAGGAAGAAAAAGTCCACGTGGTGTTATAGGAAGAAAATGTCCATGTGGTGTTATAGGAAGAAAAAGTCCACGAGGTGTTACTGGAAGAAAAAGTCCACGAGCTGTTATAGAGTAAAAAGTCCACATGATGTTATAGGATGAAAATGTCCATGTGCTGTTATAGGAAGAAAAAGTCCATGTGGTGTTAGAGGAAGAAAAAGTCCACGTGGTGTTACAGGATGGAAAAGTCCACGTGGTGTTACAGGAAGGAAAAGTCCACGTGGTGTTACAGGAAGGAAAAGTCCACGTGGTTTTACAGGAAGAAAAAGTCCACGTGATGTTATAGGAAGAAAATGTCCACGTGGTGTTATTGGAAGAAAAAGTCCACGTGGTGTTATAGGAAGAAAAAGTCCACGTGGTGTTACAGGAAAAAAAACTCCACGTGGTGTTAGAGGAAGAAAAAGTCCACGTGGTGTTACAGGAAGGAAAAGTCCACGTGGTGTTACGGGAAGGAAAAGTCCACGTGGTGTTACTGGAAGGAAAAGTCCACGTGGTGTTACAGGAAGAAAAAGTCCACGTGGTGTTACAGGAAGAAAACGTCCATGTTGTGTTATAGGAAGAAAATCTCCACGTGGTGTTATAGGATGAAAAAGTCCACGTGGTGTTAGACTAGGAAGAAAAAGTCCATATAGTGTCATAGGAAGAAAATGTCCACGAGGTGTTACAGAAAGAAAAAGTCTACGTTGCGTTATAGGAAGAAAATGTCCATGTGGTGTTATAGGAAGAAAATGTCCACGAGGTGTTACAGAAAGAAAAAGTCTACGTTGCGTTATAGGATGAAAATGTCCATGTGCTGTTATAGGAAGAAAAAGTCCACGTGGTGTTAGAGGAAGAAAAAGTCCACGTGGTGTTACAGGATGGAAAAGTTCACGTGGTGTTACAGGAAGGAAAAGTCGACGTGGTGTTACAGGAAGGAAAAGTGCACGTGGTGTTACAGGAAGGAAAAGTCCACGTGGTGTTATAGGATGAAAAAGTCCACGTGGTGTTAGACTAGGAAGAAAAGGTCCATGTGGTTTTATAGGAAGAAAAAGTCCACGAGGTGTTATAGGAAGAAAAAGTCCACGTGGTGTTACAGGAAGAAAAAGTCCACGAGGTGTTATAGAGGAAAAAGTCCACATGATGTTATATAATGAAAATGTCCATGTGCTGTTACAGGAAGAAAAAGTCCTCATGGTGTTAGAGGAAGAACAATTCCACGTGGTGTTACAGGATGGAAAAGTCCACGTGGTGTTACAGGAAGAAAAAGTCCACGAGGTGTTACAGGAAGAAAAAGTCCACATGGTGTTATAGGAAGAAAAAGTCCACGTGATGTTATAGGAAGAAAATGTCCACGTGGTGTTATTGGAAGAAAAAGTCCACGTGGTGTTATAGGAAGAAAAAGTCCACGTGGTGTTATAGGAAGAAAAACTCCACGTGGTGTTAGAGGAAGAAAAAGTCCACGTGGTGTTACAGGAAGGAAAAGTCCACGTGGTGTCACGGGAAGGAAAAGTCCACGTGGTGTTACTGGAAGGAAAAGTCCACGTGGTGTTACAGGATGGAAAAGTCCACGTGGTGTTACAGGAAGGAAAAGTCCACGTGGTGTTACAGGAAGGAAAAGTCCACGTGGTTTTACAGGAAGAAAAAGTCCACGTGGTGTTACAGGAAGAAAATGTCCATGTGGTGTTATAGGAAGAAAATGTCCACGTGGTGTTATAGGATGAAAAACTCCACGTGGTGTTAGACTAGGTAGAAGAAGTCCATGTGGTGTTACAGGAAGAAAAAGTCCAGGAGGTGTTACAGGAAGAAAAAGTCCACGTGGTGTTATAGGACGAAAAAGTCCACGTGATGTTATAGGAAGAAAATGTCCACGTGGTGTTATTGGAAGAAAAAGTCCACGTGGTGTTATAGGAAGAAAAAGTCCACGTGGTGTTACAGGAAAAAAAACTCCACGTGGTGTTAGAGGAAGAAAAAGTCCACGTGGTGTTACAGGAAGGAAAAGTCCACGTGGTGTTACGGGAAGGAAAAGTCCACGTGGTGTTACTGGAAGGAAAAGTCCACGTGGTGTTACAGGAAGAAAAAGTCCACGTGGTGTTACAGGAAGAAAACGTCCATGTTGTGTTATAGGAAGAAAATCTCCACGTGGTGTTATAGGATGAAAAAGTCCACGTGGTGTTAGACTAGGAAGAAAAAGTCCATGTAGTGTCATAGGAAGAAAATGTCCACGAGGTGTTACAGAAAGAAAAAGTCTACGTTGCGTTATAGGAACAAAATGTCCATGTGGTGTTATAGGAAGAAAATGTCCACGAGGTGTTACAGAAAGAAAAAGTCTACGTTGCGTTATAGGATGAAAATGTCCATGTGCTGTTATAGGAAGAAAAAGTCCACGTGGTGTTAGAGGAAGAAAAAGTCCACGTGGTGTTACAGGATGGAAAAGTTCACGTGGTGTTACAGGAAGGAAAAGTCGACGTGGTGTTACAGGAAGGAAAAGTGCACGTGGTGTTACAGGAAGGAAAACTCCACGTGGTGTTATAGGATGAAAAAGTCCACGTGGTGTTAGACTAGGAAGAAAAGGTCCATGTGGTTTTATAGGAAGAAAAAGTCCACGAGGTGTTATAGGAAGAAAAAGTCCACGTGGTGTTACAGGAAGAAAAAGTCCACGAGGTGTTATAGAGGAAAAAGTCCACATGATGTTATATAATGAAAATGTCCATGTGCTGTTACAGGAAGAAAAAGTCCTCATGGTGTTAGAGGAAGAACAATTCCACGTGGTGTTACAGGATGGAAAAGTCCACGTGGTGTTACAGGAAGAAAAAGTCCACGAGGTGTTACAGGAAGAAAAAGTCCACGTGGTGTTATAGGAAGAAAAAGTCCACGTGATGTTATAGGAAGAAAATGTCCACGTGGTGTTATTGGAAGAAAAAGTCCACGTGGTGTTATAGGAAGAAAAAGTCCACGTGGTGTTATAGGAAGAAAAACTCCACGTGGTGTTAGAGGAAGAAAAAGTCCACGTGGTTTTACAGGAAGGAAAAGTCCACGTGGTGTCACGGGAAGGAAAAGTCCACGTGGTGTTACTGGAAGGAAAAGTCCACGTGGTGTTACAGGAAGACAAAGTCCACGTGGTGTTACAGGAAGAGAACGTCCATGTGGTGTTATAGGAAGAAAATCTCCACGTGGTGTTATAGGATGAAAAAGTCCACGTGGTGTTAGACTAGGAAGAAAAAGTCCATGTAGTGTTATAGGAAGAAAATGTCCACGAGGTGTTACAGGAAGAAAATGTACACGTTGTGTTACAGGAAGGAAAAGTCCACGCGGTGTTACAGGAAGATAAGTCCACGTGGTGTTACAGGAAGAAAAAGTCCACGTGGTGTAACAGGAAGAAAACGTCCACGTGGTGTTATAGGAAGAAAAAGACCACGAGGTGTTACAGGAAGAAAAAGTCCACGTGGTGTTATAGGAAGAAAAAGTCCACGTGATGTTATAGGAAGAAAATGTCCATGTGGTGTTATAGGAAGAAAAAGTCCACGTGGTGTTAGAGGAAGAAAATGTCCACGTGGTGTTACAGGATGGAAATGTCCACGTGATGTTACAGGAAGGAAAAGTCGACGTGGTGTTACAGGAAGGAAAAGTCCACGTGGTGTTACAGGAAGAAAAAGTCCACGTGGTGTTCCAGGAAGAAAACGTCCATGTGGTGTTATAGGAAGAAAATGTCCACGTGTAGGATGAAAAAGTCGACGTGGTGTTAGACTAGGTAGAAAAAGTCCATGTGGTGTTACAGGAAGAAAAAGTCCACGAGGTGTTACAGGAAGAAAAAGTCTACGTTCTGTTATAGGAAGAAAAAGTCCACGTGGTGTTAGACTAGGAAGAAAAAGTCCATGTGGTGTTATAGGAAGAAAAAGTCCACGAGGTGTTATAGGAAGAAAAAGTCCACGTGGTGTTACAGGAAGAAAAAGTCCACGAGGTGTTATAGAGGAAAAAGTCCACATGATGTTATATAATGAAAATATCCATGTGCTGTTACAGGAAGAAAAAGTCCACATGGTGTTAGAGGAAGAAAAATTCCACGTGGTGTTACAGGATGGAAAAGTCCACGTGGTGTTACAGGAAGAAAAAGTCCACGAGGTGTTACAGGAAGAAAAAGTCCACGTGGTGTTATAGGAAGAAAAAGTCCACGTGATGTTATAGGAAGAAAATGTCCACGTGGTGTTATTGGAAGAAAAAGTCCACGTGGTGTTATAGGAAGAAAAAGTCCACGTGGTGTTATAGGAAGAAAAACTCCACGTGGTGTTAGAGGAAGAAAAAGTCCACGTGGTGTTACAGGAAGGAAAAGTCCACGTGGTGCCACGGGAAGGAAAAGTCCACGTGGTGTTACTGGAAGGAAAAGTCCACGTGGTGTTACAGGAAGAAAAAGTCCACGTGGTGTTACAGGAAGAAAACGTCCATGTGGTGTTATAGGAAGAAAATCTCCACGTGGTGTTATAGGATGAAGAAGTCCACGTGGTGTTAGACTAGAAAGAAAAAGTCCATGTAGTGTTATAGGAAGAGAATGTCCACGAGTTGTTACAGGAAGACAATGTACACGTTGTGTTACAGGAAGGAAAAGTCCACGTGGTGTTACAGGAAGATAAGTCCACGTGGTGTTACAGGAAGAAAAAGTCCACGTGGTGTAACAGGAAGAAAACGTCCACGTGGTGTTATAGGAAGAAAAAGTCCTCGAGGTGTTACAGGAAGAAAAAGTCCACGTGGTGTTATAGGAAGAAAAAGTCCACGTGATGTTATAGGAAGAAAATGTCCATGTGGTGTTATAGGAAGAAAAAGTCCACGTGGTGTTAGAGGAAGAAAAAGTCCACGTGGTGTTACAGGATGGAAAAGTCCACGTGGTGTTACAGGATGGAAAAGTCGACGTGGTGTTACAGGAAGGAAAAGTCCACGTGGTGTTACAGGAAGAAAAAGTCCACGTGGTGTTCCAGGAAGAAAACGTCCATGTGGTGTTATAGGAAGAAAATGTCCACGTGTAGGATGAAAAAGTCGACGTGGTGTTAGACTAGGTAGAAAAAGTCCATGTGGTGTTACAGGAAGAAAAAGTCCACGAGGTGTTACAGGAATAAAAAGTCTACGTTCTGTTATAGGAAGAAAAAGTCCACGTCGTGTTAGACTAGGAAGAAAAAGTCCATGTGGTGTTATAGGAAGAAAAAGTCCACGAGGTGTTATAGGAAGAAAAAGTCCACGAGGTGTTATAGAGGAAAAAGTCCACATGATGTTATATAATGAAAATGTCCATGTGCTGTTACAGGAAGAAAAAGTCCACATGGTGTTAGAGGAAGAAAAATTCCACGTGGTGTTACAGGATGGAAAAGTCCATGTGGTGTTACAGTAAGGAAAATTCCACGTGGTGTTACAGGAAGGAAAAGTCCACGTGGTGTTACAGGAAGAAAAAGTCCACGTGGTGTTACAGGATGGAAAAATCCACGTGGTGTTACAGGAAGGAAAAGTCGACGTGGTGTTACAGGAAGGAAAAGTCCACGTGGTGTTACAGGAAGGAAAAGTCCACGTGGTGTTATAGGATGAAAATGTCCACGTGGTGTTAGACTAGGAAGAAAAAGTCCATGTGGTGTTATAGGAAGAAAATGTCCACGAGATGTTACAAAAAGAAAAAGTCTACGTTGCGTTATAGGAAGAAAATGTCCATGTGGTGTTATAGGAAGAAAATGACCACGAGGTGTTACAGAAAGAAAAAGTCTACGTTGCGTTATAGGATGAAAATGTCCACATGGTGTTAGAGGAAGAAAAAGTCCACGTGGTGTTACAGGATGGAAAAGTCCACGTGGTGTTACAGGAAGGAAAAGTCGACGTGGTGTTATAGGAAGGAAAAGTCCACGTGGTGTTAGAGGAAGGAAAAGTCCACGTGGTGTTATAGTATGAAAAAGTCCACGTGGTGTTAGACTAGGAAGAAAAAGTGCATGTGGTGTTATAGGAGGAAAAAGTCCACGAGGTGTCATAGGAAGAAAAAGTCCACGTGATGTCATAGGAAGAAAAAGTCCACGTGGTGTTATAGGAAGAAAAAGTCCACGAGGTGTTAGACTAGGAAGAAAAAGTGCATGTGGTGTTATAGGAGGAAAAAGTCCACGTGGTGTTATAGGAAGGAAAAGTCCACGTGGTGTTACAGGAAGGAAAAGTCCACGTGGTGTTACAGGAAGGAAAAGTCCACGTGGTGTTACAGGAAGGAAAAGTCCACGTCGTGTTACAGGAAGAAAAAGTGCACGTGGTGTTACAGGAAGAAAACGTCCATGTGGTGTTATAGGAAGAAAATCTCCACATGGTGTTATTGGATGAAAATGTCCACGTGGTGTTACAGAAAGAAAAAGTCTACGTTGCGTTATAGGAAGAAAATGTCCATGTGGTGTTATAGGAAGAAAATGTCCACGAGGTGTTACAAAAAGAAAAAGTCTACGTTGCGTTATAGGATGAAAATGTCCATGTGCTGTTATAGGAAGAAAAAGTCCACGTGGTGTTAGAGGAAGAAAAAGTCCACGTGGTGTTACAGGATGAAAAAGTCCACGTGGTGTTACAGGAAGGAAAAGTCGACGTGGTGTTACAGGAAGGAAAAGTCCACGTGGTGTTACAGGAAGGAAAAGTCCACGTGGTGTTATAGGATGAAAAAGTCCACGTGGTGTTAGACTAGGAAGAAAAAGTCCATGTGGTGTTATAGGAAGAAAAAGTCCACGAGGTGTTATAGGAAGAAAAAGTCCACGTGGTGTTATAGGAAGAAAATGTCCATTGGTGTTATAGGAAGGAAAAGTCCACGTGGTTTTACAGGAAGAAAAATTCCACGTGGTGTTACAGGAAGAAAATGTCCATGTGGTGTTATAGGAAGAAAATGTCCACGTGGTGTTATAGGATGAAAAAGTCCACGTGGTGTTAGACTAGGTAGAAGAAGTCCATGTGGTGTTACAGGAAGAAAAAGTCCACGAGGTGTTACAGGAAGAAAAAGTCCACGTGGTGTTATAGGAAGAAAAAGTCCACGTGATGTTATAGGAAGAAAATGTCCACGTGGTGTTATTGGAAGAAAAAGTCCACGTGGTGTTATAGGAAGAAAAAGTCCACGTGGTGTTATAGGAAGAAAAAGTTCACGTGGTGTTAGAGGAAGAAAAAGTCCACGTGGTGTTAGAGGAAGAAAAAGTCCACGTGGTGTTACAGGAAGGAAAAGTCCACGTGGTGTTACAGGAAGGAAATGTCCACGTGGTGTTACAGGAAGGAAAAGTCCACGTCGTGTTACAGGAAGAAAAAGTGCACGTGGTGTTACAGGAAGAAAACGTCCATGTGGTGTTATAGGAAGAAAATCTCCTCGTGGTGTTATAGGATGAAAATGTCCACGTGGTGTTAGACTAGGAAGAAAAAGTCCATGTAGTGTTATAGGAAGAAAATGTCCACGAGGTGTTACAGAAAGAAAAAGTCTACGTTGCGTTATAGGAACAAAATGTCCATGTGGTGTTATAGGAAGAAAATGTCCACGAGGTGTTACAGAAAGAAAAAGTCTACGTTGCGTTATAGGAACAAAATGTCCATGTGGTGTTATAGGAAGAAAATGTCCACGAGGTGTTACAGAAAGAAAAAGTCTACGTTGCGTTATAGGATGAAAATGTCCATGTGCTGTTATAGGAAGAAAAAGTCCACGTGGTGTTAGACGAAGAAAAAGTCCACGTGGTGTTACAGGATGGAAAAGTCCACGTGGTGTTACAGGAAGGAAAAGTCGACGTGGTGTTACAGGAAGGAAAAGTGCACGTGGTGTTACAGGAAGGAAAAGTCCACGTGGTGTTATAGGATGAAAAAGTCCACGTGGTGTTAGACTAGGAAGAAAAAGTCCACGAGGTGTTATAGGAAGAAAAAGTCCACGTGGTGTTATAGGAAGAAAATGTCCATGTGGTGTTATAGGATGAAAAAGTCCACGAGGTGTTACTGGAAGAAAAAGTCCACGAGCTGTTATAGAGTAAAAAGTCCACATGATGTTATAGGATGAAAATGTCCATGTGCTGTTATAGGAAGAAAAAGTCCATGTGGTGTTAGAGGAAGAAAAAGTCCACGTGGTGTTACAGGATGGAAAAGTCCACGTGGTGTTACAGGAAGGAAAAGTCCACGTGGTGTTACAGGAAGGAAAAGTCCACGTGGTTTTACAGGAAGAAAAAGTCCACGTGGTGTTACAGGAAGAAAATGTCCATGTGGTGTTATAGGAAGAAAATGTCCACGTGGTGTTATAGGATGAAAAACTCCACGTGGTGTTAGACTAGGTAGAAGAAGTCCATGTGGTGTTACAGGAAGAAAAAGTCCACGAGGTGTTACAGGAAGAAAAAGTCCACGTGGTGTTATGGGAAGAAAAAGTCCACGTGATGTTATAGGAAGAAAATGTCCACGTGGTGTTATTGGAAGAAAAAGTCCACGTGGTGTTAGAGGAAGAAAAAGTCCACGTGGTGTTACAGGAAGGAAAAGTCCACGTGGTGTTACGGGAAGGAAAAGTCCACGTGGTGTTACTGGAAGGAAAAGTCCACGTGGTGTTACAGGAAGAAAAAGTCCACGTGGTGTTACAGGAAGAAAACGTCCATGTAGTGTTATAGGAAGAAAATCTCCACGTGGTGTTATAGGATGAAAAAGTCCACGTGGTGTTAGACTAGGAAGAAAAAGTCCATGTAGTGTCATAGGAAGAAAATGTCCACGAGGTGTTACAGAAAGAAAAAGTCTACGTTGCGTTATAGGAACAAAATGTCCATGTGGTGTTATAGGAAGAAAATGTCCACGAGGTGTTACAGAAAGAAAAAGTCTACGTTGCGTTATAGGATGAAAATGTCCATGTGCTGTTATAGGAAGAAAAAGTCCACGTGGTGTTAGAGGAAGAAAAAGTCCACGTGGTGTTACAGGATGGAAAAGTCCACGTGGTGTTACAGGAAGAAAAAGTCCACGAGGTGTTACAGGAAGAAAAAGTCCACGTGGTGTTATAGGAAGAAAAAGTCCACGTGATGTTATAGGAAGAAAATGTCCACGTGGTGTTATTGGAAGAAAAAGTCCACGTGGTGTTATAGGAAGAAAAAGTCCACGTGGTGTTATAGGAAGAAAAACTCCACGTGGTGTTAGAGGAAGAAAAAGTCCACGTGGTTTTACAGGAAGGAAAAGTCCACGTGGTGTCACGGGAAGGAAAAGTCCACGTGGTGTTACTGGAAGGAAAAGTCCACGTGGTGTTACAGGAAGACAAAGTCCACGTGGTGTTACAGGAAGAGAACGTCCATGTGGTGTTATAGGAAGAAAATCTCCACGTGGTGTTATAGGATGAAAAAGTCCACGTGGTGTTAGACTAGGAAGAAAAAGTCCATGTAGTGTTATAGGAAGAAAATGTCCACGAGGTGTTACAGGAAGAAAATGTACACGTTGTGTTACAGGAAGGAAAAGTCCACGCGGTGTTACAGGAAGATAAGTCCACGTGGTGTTACAGGAAGAAAAAGTCCACGTGGTGTAACAGGAAGAAAACGTCCACGTGGTGTTATAGGAAGAAAAAGACCACGAGGTGTTACAGGAAGAAAAAGTCCACGTGGTGTTATAGGAAGAAAAAGTCCACGTGATGTTATAGGAAGAAAATGTCCATGTGGTGTTATAGGAAGAAAAAGTCCACGTGGTGTTAGAGGAAGAAAATGTCCACGTGGTGTTACAGGATGGAAATGTCCACGTGATGTTACAGGAAGGAAAAGTCGACGTGGTGTTACAGGAAGGAAAAGTCCACGTGGTGTTACAGGAAGAAAAAGTCCACGTGGTGTTCCAGGAAGAAAACGTCCATGTGGTGTTATAGGAAGAAAATGTCCACGTGTAGGATGAAAAAGTCGACGTGGTGTTAGACTAGGTAGAAAAAGTCCATGTGGTGTTACAGGAAGAAAAAGTCCACGAGGTGTTACAGGAAGAAAAAGTCTACGTTCTGTTATAGGAAGAAAAAGTCCACGTGGTGTTAGACTAGGAAGAAAAAGTCCATGTGGTGTTATAGGAAGAAAAAGTCCACGAGGTGTTATAGGAAGAAAAAGTCCACGTGGTGTTACAGGAAGAAAAAGTCCACGAGGTGTTATAGAGGAAAAAGTCCACATGATGTTATATAATGAAAATATCCATGTGCTGTTACAGGAAGAAAAAGTCCACATGGTGTTAGAGGAAGAAAAATTCCACGTGGTGTTACAGGATGGAAAAGTCCACGTGGTGTTACAGGAAGAAAAAGTCCACGAGGTGTTACAGGAAGAAAAAGTCCACGTGGTGTTATAGGAAGAAAAAGTCCACGTGATGTTATAGGAAGAAAATGTCCACGTGGTGTTATTGGAAGAAAAAGTCCACGTGGTGTTATAGGAAGAAAAAGTCCACGTGGTGTTATAGGAAGAAAAACTCCACGTGGTGTTAGAGGAAGAAAAAGTCCACGTGGTGTTACAGGAAGGAAAAGTCCACGTGGTGCCACGGGAAGGAAAAGTCCACGTGGTGTTACTGGAAGGAAAAGTCCACGTGGTGTTACAGGAAGAAAAAGTCCACGTGGTGTTACAGGAAGAAAACGTCCATGTGGTGTTATAGGAAGAAAATCTCCACGTGGTGTTATAGGATGAAGAAGTCCACGTGGTGTTAGACTAGAAAGAAAAAGTCCATGTAGTGTTATAGGAAGAGAATGTCCACGAGTTGTTACAGGAAGACAATGTACACGTTGTGTTACAGGAAGGAAAAGTCCACGTGGTGTTACAGGAAGATAAGTCCACGTGGTGTTACAGGAAGAAAAAGTCCACGTGGTGTAACAGGAAGAAAACGTCCACGTGGTGTTATAGGAAGAAAAAGTCCTCGAGGTGTTACAGGAAGAAAAAGTCCACGTGGTGTTATAGGAAGAAAAAGTCCACGTGATGTTATAGGAAGAAAATGTCCATGTGGTGTTATAGGAAGAAAAAGTCCACGTGGTGTTAGAGGAAGAAAAAGTCCACGTGGTGTTACAGGATGGAAAAGTCCACGTGGTGTTACAGGATGGAAAAGTCGACGTGGTGTTACAGGAAGGAAAAGTCCACGTGGTGTTACAGGAAGAAAAAGTCCACGTGGTGTTCCAGGAAGAAAACGTCCATGTGGTGTTATAGGAAGAAAATGTCCACGTGTAGGATGAAAAAGTCGACGTGGTGTTAGACTAGGTAGAAAAAGTCCATGTGGTGTTACAGGAAGAAAAAGTCCACGAGGTGTTACAGGAATAAAAAGTCTACGTTCTGTTATAGGAAGAAAAAGTCCACGTCGTGTTAGACTAGGAAGAAAAAGTCCATGTGGTGTTATAGGAAGAAAAAGTCCACGAGGTGTTATAGGAAGAAAAAGTCCACGAGGTGTTATAGAGGAAAAAGTCCACATGATGTTATATAATGAAAATGTCCATGTGCTGTTACAGGAAGAAAAAGTCCACATGGTGTTAGAGGAAGAAAAATTCCACGTGGTGTTACAGGATGGAAAAGTCCATGTGGTGTTACAGTAAGGAAAATTCCACGTGGTGTTACAGGAAGGAAAAGTCCACGTGGTGTTACAGGAAGAAAAAGTCCACGTGGTGTTACAGGATGGAAAAATCCACGTGGTGTTACAGGAAGGAAAAGTCGACGTGGTGTTACAGGAAGGAAAAGTCCACGTGGTGTTACAGGAAGGAAAAGTCCACGTGGTGTTATAGGATGAAAATGTCCACGTGGTGTTAGACTAGGAAGAAAAAGTCCATGTGGTGTTATAGGAAGAAAATGTCCACGAGATGTTACAAAAAGAAAAAGTCTACGTTGCGTTATAGGAAGAAAATGTCCATGTGGTGTTATAGGAAGAAAATGACCACGAGGTGTTACAGAAAGAAAAAGTCTACGTTGCGTTATAGGATGAAAATGTCCACATGGTGTTAGAGGAAGAAAAAGTCCACGTGGTGTTACAGGATGGAAAAGTCCACGTGGTGTTACAGGAAGGAAAAGTCGACGTGGTGTTATAGGAAGGAAAAGTCCACGTGGTGTTAGAGGAAGGAAAAGTCCACGTGGTGTTATAGTATGAAAAAGTCCACGTGGTGTTAGACTAGGAAGAAAAAGTGCATGTGGTGTTATAGGAGGAAAAAGTCCACGAGGTGTCATAGGAAGAAAAAGTCCACGTGATGTCATAGGAAGAAAAAGTCCACGTGGTGTTATAGGAAGAAAAAGTCCACGAGGTGTTAGACTAGGAAGAAAAAGTGCATGTGGTGTTATAGGAGGAAAAAGTCCACGTGGTGTTATAGGAAGGAAAAGTCCACGTGGTGTTACAGGAAGGAAAAGTCCACGTGGTGTTACAGGAAGGAAAAGTCCACGTGGTGTTACAGGAAGGAAAAGTCCACGTCGTGTTACAGGAAGAAAAAGTGCACGTGGTGTTACAGGAAGAAAACGTCCATGTGGTGTTATAGGAAGAAAATCTCCACATGGTGTTATTGGATGAAAATGTCCACGTGGTGTTACAGAAAGAAAAAGTCTACGTTGCGTTATAGGAAGAAAATGTCCATGTGGTGTTATAGGAAGAAAATGTCCACGAGGTGTTACAAAAAGAAAAAGTCTACGTTGCGTTATAGGATGAAAATGTCCATGTGCTGTTATAGGAAGAAAAAGTCCACGTGGTGTTAGAGGAAGAAAAAGTCCACGTGGTGTTACAGGATGAAAAAGTCCACGTGGTGTTACAGGAAGGAAAAGTCGACGTGGTGTTACAGGAAGGAAAAGTCCACGTGGTGTTACAGGAAGGAAAAGTCCACGTGGTGTTATAGGATGAAAAAGTCCACGTGGTGTTAGACTAGGAAGAAAAAGTCCATGTGGTGTTATAGGAAGAAAAAGTCCACGAGGTGTTATAGGAAGAAAAAGTCCACGTGGTGTTATAGGAAGAAAATGTCCATTGGTGTTATAGGAAGGAAAAGTCCACGTGGTTTTACAGGAAGAAAAATTCCACGTGGTGTTACAGGAAGAAAATGTCCATGTGGTGTTATAGGAAGAAAATGTCCACGTGGTGTTATAGGATGAAAAAGTCCACGTGGTGTTAGACTAGGTAGAAGAAGTCCATGTGGTGTTACAGGAAGAAAAAGTCCACGAGGTGTTACAGGAAGAAAAAGTCCACGTGGTGTTATAGGAAGAAAAAGTCCACGTGATGTTATAGGAAGAAAATGTCCACGTGGTGTTATTGGAAGAAAAAGTCCACGTGGTGTTATAGGAAGAAAAAGTCCACGTGGTGTTATAGGAAGAAAAAGTTCACGTGGTGTTAGAGGAAGAAAAAGTCCACGTGGTGTTAGAGGAAGAAAAAGTCCACGTGGTGTTACAGGAAGGAAAAGTCCACGTGGTGTTACAGGAAGGAAATGTCCACGTGGTGTTACAGGAAGGAAAAGTCCACGTCGTGTTACAGGAAGAAAAAGTGCACGTGGTGTTACAGGAAGAAAACGTCCATGTGGTGTTATAGGAAGAAAATCTCCTCGTGGTGTTATAGGATGAAAATGTCCACGTGGTGTTAGAGGAAGAAAAAGTCCACGTGGTGTTACAGGAAGGAAAAGTCCACGTGGTGTTACGGGAAGGAAAAGTCCACGTGGTGTTACAGGAAGGAAAAGTCCACGTGGTGTTACAGGAAGAAAAAGTCCACGTGGTGTTACAGGAAGAAAACGTCCATGTGGTGTTATAGGAAGAAAATCTCCACTTGGTGTTATAGGATGAAGAAGTCCACGTGGTGTTAGACTAGAAAGAAAAAGTCCATGTAGTGTTATAGGAAGAGAATGTCCACGAGTTGTTACAGGAAGACAATGTACACGTTGTGTTACAGGAAGGAAAAGTCCACGTGGTGTTACAGGAAGATAAGTCCACGTGGTGTTACAGGAAGAAAAAGTCCACGTGGTGTAACAGGAAGAAAACGTCCACGTGGTGTTATAGGAAGAAAAAGTCCTCGAGGTGTTACAGGAAGAAAAAGTCCACGTGGTGTTATAGGAAGAAAAAGTCCACGTGATGTTATAGGAAGAAAATGTCCATGTGGTGTTATAGGAAGAAAAAGTCCACGTGGTGTTAGAGGAAGAAAAAGTCCACGTGGTGTTACAGGATGGAAAAGTCCACGTGGTGTTACAGGATGGAAAAGTCGACGTGGTGTTACAGGAAGGAAAAGTCCACGTGGTGTTACAGGAAGAAAAAGTCCACGTGGTGTTCCAGGAAGAAAACGTCCATGTGGTGTTATAGGAAGAAAATGTCCACGTGTAGGATGAAAAAGTCGACGTGGTGTTAGACTAGGTAGAAAAAGTCCATGTGGTGTTACAGGAAGAAAAAGTCCACGAGGTGTTACAGGAATAAAAAGTCTACGTTCTGTTATAGGAAGAAAAAGTCCACGTCGTGTTAGACTAGGAAGAAAAAGTCCATGTGGTGTTATAGGAAGAAAAAGTCCACGAGGTGTTATAGGAAGAAAAAGTCCACGAGGTGTTATAGAGGAAAAAGTCCACATGATGTTATATAATGAAAATGTCCATGTGCTGTTACAGGAAGAAAAAGTCCACATGGTGTTAGAGGAAGAAAAATTCCACGTGGTGTTACAGGATGGAAAAGTCCATGTGGTGTTACAGTAAGGAAAATTCCACGTGGTGTTACAGGAAGGAAAAGTCCACGTGGTGTTACAGGAAGAAAAAGTCCACGTGGTGTTACAGGATGGAAAAATCCACGTGGTGTTACAGGAAGGAAAAGTCGACGTGGTGTTACAGGAAGGAAAAGTCCACGTGGTGTTACAGGAAGGAAAAGTCCACGTGGTGTTATAGGATGAAAATGTCCACGTGGTGTTAGACTAGGAAGAAAAAGTCCATGTGGTGTTATAGGAAGAAAATGTCCACGAGATGTTACAAAAAGAAAAAGTCTACGTTGCGTTATAGGAAGAAAATGTCCATGTGGTGTTATAGGAAGAAAATGACCACGAGGTGTTACAGAAAGAAAAAGTCTACGTTGCGTTATAGGATGAAAATGTCCACATGGTGTTAGAGGAAGAAAAAGTCCACGTGGTGTTACAGGATGGAAAAGTCCACGTGGTGTTACAGGAAGGAAAAGTCGACGTGGTGTTATAGGAAGGAAAAGTCCACGTGGTGTTAGAGGAAGGAAAAGTCCACGTGGTGTTATAGTATGAAAAAGTCCACGTGGTGTTAGACTAGGAAGAAAAAGTGCATGTGGTGTTATAGGAGGAAAAAGTCCACGAGGTGTCATAGGAAGAAAAAGTCCACGTGATGTCATAGGAAGAAAAAGTCCACGTGGTGTTATAGGAAGAAAAAGTCCACGAGGTGTTAGACTAGGAAGAAAAAGTGCATGTGGTGTTATAGGAGGAAAAAGTCCACGTGGTGTTATAGGAAGGAAAAGTCCACGTGGTGTTACAGGAAGGAAAAGTCCACGTGGTGTTACAGGAAGGAAAAGTCCACGTGGTGTTACAGGAAGGAAAAGTCCACGTCGTGTTACAGGAAGAAAAAGTGCACGTGGTGTTACAGGAAGAAAACGTCCATGTGGTGTTATAGGAAGAAAATCTCCACATGGTGTTATTGGATGAAAATGTCCACGTGGTGTTACAGAAAGAAAAAGTCTACGTTGCGTTATAGGAAGAAAATGTCCATGTGGTGTTATAGGAAGAAAATGTCCACGAGGTGTTACAAAAAGAAAAAGTCTACGTTGCGTTATAGGATGAAAATGTCCATGTGCTGTTATAGGAAGAAAAAGTCCACGTGGTGTTAGAGGAAGAAAAAGTCCACGTGGTGTTACAGGATGAAAAAGTCCACGTGGTGTTACAGGAAGGAAAAGTCGACGTGGTGTTACAGGAAGGAAAAGTCCACGTGGTGTTACAGGAAGGAAAAGTCCACGTGGTGTTATAGGATGAAAAAGTCCACGTGGTGTTAGACTAGGAAGAAAAAGTCCATGTGGTGTTATAGGAAGAAAAAGTCCACGAGGTGTTATAGGAAGAAAAAGTCCACGTGGTGTTATAGGAAGAAAATGTCCATTGGTGTTATAGGAAGGAAAAGTCCACGTGGTTTTACAGGAAGAAAAATTCCACGTGGTGTTACAGGAAGAAAATGTCCATGTGGTGTTATAGGAAGAAAATGTCCACGTGGTGTTATAGGATGAAAAAGTCCACGTGGTGTTAGACTAGGTAGAAGAAGTCCATGTGGTGTTACAGGAAGAAAAAGTCCACGAGGTGTTACAGGAAGAAAAAGTCCACGTGGTGTTATAGGAAGAAAAAGTCCACGTGATGTTATAGGAAGAAAATGTCCACGTGGTGTTATTGGAAGAAAAAGTCCACGTGGTGTTATAGGAAGAAAAAGTCCACGTGGTGTTATAGGAAGAAAAAGTTCACGTGGTGTTAGAGGAAGAAAAAGTCCACGTGGTGTTAGAGGAAGAAAAAGTCCACGTGGTGTTACAGGAAGGAAAAGTCCACGTGGTGTTACAGGAAGGAAATGTCCACGTGGTGTTACAGGAAGGAAAAGTCCACGTCGTGTTACAGGAAGAAAAAGTGCACGTGGTGTTACAGGAAGAAAACGTCCATGTGGTGTTATAGGAAGAAAATCTCCTCGTGGTGTTATAGGATGAAAATGTCCACGTGGTGTTAGACTAGGAAGAAAAAGTCCATGTAGTGTTATAGGAAGAAAATGTCCACGAGGTGTTACAGAAAGAAAAAGTCTACGTTGCGTTATAGGAACAAAATGTCCATGTGGTGTTATAGGAAGAAAATGTCCACGAGGTGTTACAGAAAGAAAAAGTCTACGTTGCGTTATAGGAACAAAATGTCCATGTGGTGTTATAGGAAGAAAATGTCCACGAGGTGTTACAGAAAGAAAAAGTCTACGTTGCGTTATAGGATGAAAATGTCCATGTGCTGTTATAGGAAGAAAAAGTCCACGTGGTGTTAGACGAAGAAAAAGTCCACGTGGTGTTACAGGATGGAAAAGTCCACGTGGTGTTACAGGAAGGAAAAGTCGACGTGGTGTTACAGGAAGGAAAAGTGCACGTGGTGTTACAGGAAGGAAAAGTCCACGTGGTGTTATAGGATGAAAAAGTCCACGTGGTGTTAGACTAGGAAGAAAAAGTCCACGAGGTGTTATAGGAAGAAAAAGTCCACGTGGTGTTATAGGAAGAAAATGTCCATGTGGTGTTATAGGATGAAAAAGTCCACGAGGTGTTACTGGAAGAAAAAGTCCACGAGCTGTTATAGAGTAAAAAGTCCACATGATGTTATAGGATGAAAATGTCCATGTGCTGTTATAGGAAGAAAAAGTCCATGTGGTGTTAGAGGAAGAAAAAGTCCACGTGGTGTTACAGGATGGAAAAGTCCACGTGGTGTTACAGGAAGGAAAAGTCCACGTGGTGTTACAGGAAGGAAAAGTCCACGTGGTTTTACAGGAAGAAAAAGTCCACGTGGTGTTACAGGAAGAAAATGTCCATGTGGTGTTATAGGAAGAAAATGTCCACGTGGTGTTATAGGATGAAAAACTCCACGTGGTGTTAGACTAGGTAGAAGAAGTCCATGTGGTGTTACAGGAAGAAAAAGTCCACGAGGTGTTACAGGAAGAAAAAGTCCACGTGGTGTTATGGGAAGAAAAAGTCCACGTGATGTTATAGGAAGAAAATGTCCACGTGGTGTTATTGGAAGAAAAAGTCCACGTGGTGTTAGAGGAAGAAAAAGTCCACGTGGTGTTACAGGAAGGAAAAGTCCACGTGGTGTTACGGGAAGGAAAAGTCCACGTGGTGTTACTGGAAGGAAAAGTCCACGTGGTGTTACAGGAAGAAAAAGTCCACGTGGTGTTACAGGAAGAAAACGTCCATGTAGTGTTATAGGAAGAAAATCTCCACGTGGTGTTATAGGATGAAAAAGTCCACGTGGTGTTAGACTAGGAAGAAAAAGTCCATGTAGTGTCATAGGAAGAAAATGTCCACGAGGTGTTACAGAAAGAAAAAGTCTACGTTGCGTTATAGGAACAAAATGTCCATGTGGTGTTATAGGAAGAAAATGTCCACGAGGTGTTACAGAAAGAAAAAGTCTACGTTGCGTTATAGGATGAAAATGTCCATGTGCTGTTATAGGAAGAAAAAGTCCACGTGGTGTTAGAGGAAGAAAAAGTCCACGTGGTGTTACAGGATGGAAAAGTCCACGTGGTGTTACAGGAAGGAAAAGTCGACGTGGTGTTACAGGAAGGAAAAGTCCACGTGGTGTTACAGGAAGGAAAAGTCCACGTGGTGTTACAGGAAGGAAAAGTCCACGTGGTGTTACAGGAAGAGAAGGTGCACGTGGTGTTACAGGAAGAAAACGTCCATGTGGTGTTACAGAAAGAAAAAGTCTACGTTGCGTTATAGGATGAAAAATTCCACGTGGTGTTAGACTAGGAAGAAAAAGTCCATGTGGTGCTATAGTAAGAAAAAGTCCACGAGGTGTTACAGGAAGAAAAATTCCAAGAGCTGTTATAGAGTAAAAAGTCCACATGATGTTATAGGATGAAAATGTCCATGTGCTGTTATAGGAAGAAAAAGTGCATGTGGTGTTAGAGGAAGAAAAAGTCCACGTGGTGTTACAGGATGGAAAAGTCCACGTGGTGTTACAGGAAGGAAAAGTCCACGTGGTGTTACAGGAAGGAAAAGTCCACGTGGTGTTACAGGAAGAAAAAGTCCACGTGGTGTTACAGGAAGAAAATGTCCATGTGGTGTTATAGGAAGAAAATGTCCACGTGGTGTTATAGGATGAAAAAGTCCAATTGGTGTTAGACTAGGTAGAAAAAGTCCATGTGGTGTTACAGGAAGAAAAAGTCCACGAGGTGTTACAGGAAGAAAAAGTCCACGTGGTGTTATAGGAAGAAAAAGTCCACGTGATGTTATAGGAAGAAAATGTCCACGTGGTGTTATTGGAAGAAAAAGTCCACGTGGTGTTATAGGAAGAAAAAGTCCACGTGGTGTTATAGGAAGAAAAACTCTACATGGTGTAAGAGGAAGAAAAAGTCCACGTGGTGTTACAGGAAGGAAAAGTCCACGTGGTGTTACGGGAAGAAAATGTCCACGAGGTGTTACAGGAAGAAAATGTACACGTTGTGTTACAGGAAGGAAAAGTCCACGTGGTGTTACAGGAAGATAAGTCCACGTGGTGTAACAGGAAGAAAACGTCCACGTGGTGTTATAGGAAGAAAAAGTCCACGAGGTGTTACAGGAAGAAAAAGTCCACGTGGTGTTATAGGAAGAAAAAGTCCACGTGGTGTTATAGGAAGAAAAAGTCCACGTGGTGTTACAGGAAGAAAAAGTCCACGTGGTGTTACAGGAAGAAAAAGTCCACGTGATGTTATAGGAAGAAAAAGTCCACATGATGTTATAGGAAGAAAAAGTCCACGTGATGTTATAGGAAGAAAATGTCCATGTGGTGTTATTGGAAGAAAAAGTCCACGTGGTGTTAGAGGAAGAAAAAGTCCACGTGGTGTTACAGGATGGAAAAGTCCACGTGGTGTTACAGGAAGGAAATGTCGACGTGGTGTTACAGGAAGGAAAAGTCCACGTGGTGTTACAGGAAGAAAAAGTCCACGTGGTGTTCCAGGAAGAAAACGTCCATGTGGTGTTATAGGAAGAAAATGTCCAAGTGTAGGATGAAAAAGTCGACGTGGTGTTAGACTAGGTAGAAAAAGTCCATGTGGTGTTACAGGAAGAAAAAGTCCACGAGGTGTTACAGGAAGAAAAAGTCTACGTTCTGTTATAGGAAGAAAAAGTCCACGTGGTGTTAGACTAGGAAGAAAAAGTCCATGTGGTGTTATAGGAAGAAAAAGTCCACGAGGTGTTATAGGAAGAAAAAGTCCACGTGGTGTTACAGGAAGAAAAAGTCCACGAGGTGTTATGGAGGAAAAAGTCCACATGATGTTATCTGATGAAAATGTCCATGTGCTGTTACAGGAAGAAAAAGTCCACTTGGTGTTAGAGGAAGAAAAATTCCACGTGGTGTTACAGGATGGAAAAGTCCACGTGGTGTTACAGTAAGGAAAAGTCCACGTGGTGTTACAGGAAGGAAAAGTCCACGTGGTGTTACAGGAAGAAAAAGTCCACGTGGTGTTACAGGATGGAAAATTCCACGTGGTGTTACAGGAAGGAAAAGTCCACGTGGTGTTACAGGAAGGAAAAGTCCACGTGGTGTTACAGGAAGAAAAGGTGCACGTGGTGTTACAGGAAGAAAACGTCCATGTGGTGTTACAGAAAGAAAAAGTCTACATTGCGTTATAGGATGAAAAATTCCACGTGGTGTTAGACTAGGAAGAAAAAGTCCATGTGGTGCTATAGTAAGAAAAAGTCCACGAGGTGTTACAGGAAGAAAAATTCCAAGAGCTGTTATAGAGTAAAAAGTCCACATGATGTTATAGGATGAAAATGTCCATGTGCTGTTATAGGAAGAAAAAGTCCATGTGGTGTTAGAGGAAGAAAAAGTCCACGTGGTGTTACAGGATGGAAAAGTCCACGTGGTGTTACAGGAAGGAAAAGTCCACGTGGTGTTACAGGAAGGAAAAGTCCACGTGGTGTTACAGGAAGAAAAAGTCCACGTGGTGTTACAGGAAGAAAATGTCCATGTGGTGTTATAGGAAGAAAATGTCCACGTGGTGTTATAGGATGAAAAAGTCCAATTGGTGTTAGCCTAGGTAGAAAAAGTCCATGTGGTGTTACAGGAAGAAAAAGTCCACGAGGTGTTACAGGAAGAAAAAGTCCACGTGGTGTTATAGGAAGAAAAAGTCCACGTGATGTTATAGGAAGAAAATGTCCACGTGGTGTTATTGGAAGAAAAAGTCCACGTGGTGTTATAGGAAGAAAAAGTCCACGTGGTGTTATAGGAAGAAAAACTCTACATGGTGTAAGAGGAAGAAAAAGTCCACGTGGTGTTACAGGAAGGAAAAGTCCACGTGGTGTTACGGGAAGAAAATGTCCACGAGGTGTTACAGGAAGAAAATGTACACGTTGTGTTACAGGAAGGAAAAGTCCACGTGGTGTTACAGGAAGATAAGTCCACGTGGTGTAACAGGAAGAAAACGTCCACGTGGTGTTATAGGAAGAAAAAGTCCACGAGGTGTTACAGGAAGAAAAAGTCCACGTGGTGTTACAGGAAGAAAAAGTCCATGTGGTGTTATAGGAAGAAAAAGTCCACGTGGTGTTACAGGAAGAAAAAGTCCACGTGGTGTTACAGGAAGAAAAAGTCCACGTGATGTTATAGGAAGAAAAAGTCCACATGATGTTATAGGAAGAAAAAGTCCACGTGATGTTATAGGAAGAAAATGTCCATGTGGTGTTATTGGAAGAAAAAGTCCACGTGGTGTTAGAGGAAGAAAAAGTCCACGTGGTGTTACAGGATGGAAAAGTCCACGTGGTGTTACAGGAAGGAAATGTCGACGTGGTGTTACAGGAAGGAAAAGTCCACGTGGTGTTACAGGAAGAAAAAGTCCACGTGGTGTTCCAGGAAGAAAACGTCCATGTGGTGTTATAGGAAGAAAATGTCCAAGTGTAGGATGAAAAAGTCGACGTGGTGTTAGACTAGGTAGAAAAAGTCCATGTGGTGTTACAGGAAGAAAAAGTCCACGAGGTGTTACAGGAAGAAAAAGTCTACGTTCTGTTATAGGAAGAAAAAGTCCACGTGGTGTTAGACTAGGAAGAAAAAGTCCATGTGGTGTTATAGGAAGAAAAAGTCCACGAGGTGTTATAGGAAGAAAAAGTCCACGTGGTGTTACAGGAAGAAAAAGTCCACGAGGTGTTATGGAGGAAAAAGTCCACATGATGTTATATGATGAAAATGTCCATGTGCTGTTACAGGAAGAAAAAGTCCACTTGGTGTTAGAGGAAGAAAAATTCCACGTGGTGTTACAGGATGGAAAAGTCCACGTGGTGTTACAGTAAGGAAAAGTCCACGTGGTGTTACAGGAAGGAAAAGTCCACGTGGTGTTACAGGAAGAAAAAGTCCACGTGGTGTTACAGGATGGAAAAGTCCACGTGGTGTTACAGGAAGGAAAAGTCGACGTGGTGTTACAGGAAGGAAATGTCCACGTGGTGTTACAGGAAGGAAAAGTCCACGTGGTGTTAGACTAGGAAGAAAAAGTCCATGTGGTGTTATAGGAAGAAAAAGTCCACGTGGTGTTATAGGAAGAAAATGTCCATGTGGTGTTATAGGAAGAAAAAGTCCACGAGGTGTTACAGGAAGAAAAAGTCCACGATGTTTTATAGAGGAAAAAGTCCACATGATGTTATAGGATGAAAATGTCCACGTGTTGTTAGACTAGGAAGAAAAAGTCCATGTAGTGTTATAGGAAGAAAATGTCCACGAGGTGTTACAGAAAGAAAAAGTCTACGTTGCGTTATAGGAAGAAAATGTCCATGTGGTGTTATAGGAAGAAAATGTCCACGAGGTGTTATAGGAAGAAAAAGTCTACGTTGCGTTATAGGATGAAAATGTCCATGTGCTGTTATAGGAAGAAAAAGTCCACGTGGTGTTAGAGGAAGAAAAAGTCCACGTGGTGTTACAGGATGGAAAAGTCCACGTGGTGTTACAGGAAGGAAAAGTCGACGTGGTGTTACAGGAAGGAAAAGTCCACGTGGTGTTACAGGAAGGAAAAGTCCACGTGGTGTTATAGGATGAAAAAGTCCACGTGGTGTTAGACTAGGAAGAAAAAGTCCATGTGGTGTTATAGGAAGAAAAAGTCCACGTGGTGTTATAGGAAGAAAATGTCCATGTGGTGTTATAGGAAGAAAAAGTCCACGAGGTGTTACAGGAAGAAAAAGTCCACGAGCTGTTATAGAGTAAAAAGTCCACATGATGTTATAGGATGAAAATGTCCATGTGCTGTTATAGGAAGAAAAAGTCCATGTGGTGTTAGAGGAAGAAAAAGTCCACGTGGCGTTACAGAATGGAAAAGTCCACGTGGTGTTACAGGAAGGAAAAGTCCACGTGGTGTTACAGGAAGGAAAAGTCGACGTGGTGTTACAGGAAGGAAAAGTCCACGTGGTGTTACAGGAAGAAAAAGTCCACGTGGTGTTACAGGAAGAAAATGTCGATGTGGTGTTATAGGAAGAAAATGTCCACGTGGTGTTATAGGATGAAAAAGTCCACGTGGTGTTATAGGAAGAAAAAGTCCACGAGGTGTTACAGGAAGAAAAAGTACACGTGGTGTTATAGGAAGAAAAAGTCCACGTGATGTTATAGGAAGAAAATGTCCACGTGGTGTTATTGGAAGAAGAAGTCCACGTGGTGTTATAGGAAGAAAAAGTCCACGTGGTGTTATAGGAAGAAAAAGTCCACGTGGTGTTAGAGGAAGAAAAAGTCCACGTGGTGTTACAGGAAGGAAAAGTCCACGTGGTGTTACGGGAAGGAAAAGTCCACGTGGTGTTACAGGAAGGAAAAGTCCACGTGGTGTTACAGGAAGAAAAAGTCCACGTGGTGTTACAGGAAGAAAACGTCCATGTGGTGTTATAGGAAGAAAATCTCCACGTGGTGTTATAGGATGAAAAAGTCCACGTGGTGTTAGACTAGGAAGAAAAAGTCCATGTAGTGTTATAGGAAGAAAATCTCCACGAGGTGTTACAGGAAGAAAATGTCCACGTTGTGTTACAGGAAGGAAAAGTCCACGTGGTGTAACAGGAAGAAAACGTCCACGTGGTGTTATAGGAAGAAAAAGTCCATGAGGTGTTACAGGAAGAAAAAGTCCACGTGGTGTTATAGGAAGAAAAAGTCCACGTGATGTTATAGGAAGAAAATGTCCATGTGGTGTTATAGGAAGAAAAAGTCCACGTGGTGTTAGAGGAAGAAAAAGTCCACGTGGTGTTACAGGATGGAAAAGTCCACGTGGTGTTACAGGAAGGAAGAGTCGACGTGGTGTTACAGGAAGGAAAAGTCCATGTGGTGTTACAGGAAGAAAAAGTCCACGTGGTGTTACAGGAAGAAAACGTCCATGTGGTGTTATAGGAAGAAAATGTCCACGTGGTGTTATAGGATGAAAAAGTCGACGTGGTGTTAGACTAGGTAGAAAAAGTCCATGTGGTGTTACAGGAAGAAAAAGTCCACGAGGTGTTACAGGAAGAAAAAGTCTACGTTCTGTTATAGGAAGAAAAAGTCCACGTGGTGTTAGACTAGGAAGAAAAAGTCCATGTGGTGTTATAGGAAGAAAAAGTCCACGTGGTGTTAGAGGAAGAAAAAGTCCACGTGGTGTTACAGGATGGAAAAGTCCACGTGGTGTTACAGGAAGGAAAAGTCGACGTGGTGTTACAGGAAGGAAAAGTCCACGTGGTGTTACAGGAAGAAAAAGTCCACGTGGTGTTCCAGGAAGAAAACGTCCATGTGGTGTTATAGGAAGAAAATGTCCACGTGTAGGATGAAAAAGTCGACGTGGTGTTAGACTAGGTAGAAAAAGTCCATGTGGTGTTACAGGAAGAAAAAGTCCACGAGGTGTTACAGGAAGAAAAAGTCTACGTTCTGTTATAGGAAGAAAAAGTCCACGTGGTGTTAGACTAGGAAGAAAAAGTCCATGTGGTGTTATAGGAAGAAAAAGTCCACGAGGTGTTATAGGAAGAAAAAGTCCACGTGGTGTTACAGGAAGAAAAAGTCCACGAGGTGTTATGGAGGAAAAAGTCCACATGATGTTATATGATGAAAATGTCCATGTGCTGTTACAGGAAGAAAAAGTCCACTTGGTGTTAGAGGAAGAAAAATTCCACGTGGTGTTACAGGATGGAAAAGTCCACGTGGTGTTACAGTAAGGAAAAGTCCACGTGGTGTTACAGGAAGGAAAAGTCCACGTGGTGTTACAGGAAGAAAAAGTCCACGTGGTGTTACAGGATGGAAAAGTCCACGTGGTGTTACAGGAAGGAAAAGTCCACGTGGTGTTACAGGAAGGAAAAGTCCACCTGGTGTTACAGGAAGAAAAGGTGCACGTGGTGTTACAGGAAGAAAACGTCCATGTGGTGTTACAGAAAGAAAAAGTCTACGTTGCGTTATAGGATGAAAAATTCCACGTGGTGTTAGACTAGGAAGAAAAAGTCCATGTGGTGCTATAGTAAGAAAAAGTCCACGAGGTGTTACAGGAAGAAAAATTCCAAGAGCTGTTATAGAGTAAAAAGTCCACATGATGTTATAGGATGAAAATGTCCATGTGCTGTTATAGGAAGAAAAAGTCCATGTGGTGTTAGAGGAAGAAAAAGTCCACGTGGTGTTACAGGATGGAAAAGTCCACGTGGTGTTACAGGAAGGAAAAGTCCACGTGGTGTTACAGGAAGGAAAAGTCCACGTGGTGTTACAGGAAGAAAAAGTCCACGTGGTGTTACAAGAAGAAAATGTCCATGTAGTGTTATAGGAAGAAAATGTCCACGTGGTGTTATAGGATGAAAAAGTCCAATTGGTGTTAGACTAGGTAGAAAAAGTCCATGTGGTGTTACAGGAAGAAAAAGTCCACGAGGTGTTACAGGAAGAAAAAGTCCACGTGGTGTTATAGGAAGAAAAAGTCCACGTGATGTTATAGGAAGAAAATGTCCACGTGGTGTTATTGGAAGAAAAAGTCCACGTGGTGTTATAGGAAGAAAAAGTCCACGTGGTGTTATAGGAAGAAAAACTCTACATGGTGTAAGAGGAAGAAAAATCCACGTGGTGTTACAGGAAGGAAAAGTCCACGTGGTGTTACGGGAAGAAAATGTCCACGAGGTGTTACAGGAAGAAAATGTACACGTTGTGTTACAGGAAGGAAAAGTCCACGTGGTGTTACAGGAAGAAAAAGTCCACGAGGTGTTACAGGAAGAAAAAGTCCACGTGGTGTTATAGGAAGAAAAAGTCCACGTGGTGTTATAGGAAGAAAAAGTCCACGTGGTGTTACAGGAAGAAAAAGTCCACGTGGTGTTACAGGAAGAAAAAGTCCACGTGATGTTATAGGAAGAAAAAGTCCACATGATGTTATAGGAAGAAAAAGTCCACGTGATGTTATAGGAAGAAAATGTCCATGTGGTGTTATTGGAAGAAAAAGTCCACGTGGTGTTAGAGGAAGAAAAAGTCCACGTGGTGTTACAGGATGGAAAAGTCCACGTGGTGTTACAGGAAGGAAATGTCGACGTGGTGTTACAGGAAGGAAAAGTCCACGTGGTGTTACAGGAAGAAAAAGTCCACGTGGTGTTCCAGGAAGAAAACGTCCATGTGGTGTTATAGGAAGAAAATGTCCAAGTGTAGGATGAAAAAGTCGACGTGGTGTTAGACTAGGTAGAAAAAGTCCATGTGGTGTTACAGGAAGAAAAAGTCCACGAGGTGTTACAGGAAGAAAAAGTCTACGTTCTGTTATAGGAAGAAAAAGTCCACGTGGTGTTAGACTAGGAAGAAAAAGTCCATGTGGTGTTATAGGAAGAAAAAGTCCACGAGGTGTTATAGGAAGAAAAAGTCCACGTGGTGTTACAGGAAGAAAAAGTCCACGAGGTGTTATGGAGGAAAAAGTCCACATGATGTTATATGATGAAAATGTCCATGTGCTGTTACAGGAAGAAAAAGTCCACTTGGTGTTAGAGGAAGAAAAATTCCACGTGGTGTTACAGGATGGAAAATTCCACGTGGTGTTACAGTAAGGAAAAGTCCACGTGGTGTTACAGGAAGGAAAAGTCCACGTGGTGTTACAGGAAGAAAAAGTCCACGTGGTGTTACAGGATGGAAAAGTCCACGTGGTGTTACAGGAAGGAAAAGTCGACGTGGTGTTACAGGAAGGAAATGTCCACGTGGTGTTACAGGAAGGAAAAGTCCACGTGGTGTTATAGGATGAAAATGTCCACGTGGTGTTAGACTAGGAAGAAAAAGTCCATGTGGTGTTATAGGAAGAAAAAGTCCACGTGGTGTTATAGGAAGAAAATGTCCATGTGGTGTTATAGGAAGAAAAAGTCCACGAGGTGTTACAGGAAGAAAAAGTCCACGATGTTTTATAGAGGAAAAGGTCCACATGATGTTATAGGATGAAAATGTCCACGTGTTGTTAGACTAGGAAGAAAAAGTCCATGTAGTGTTATAGGAAGAAAATGTCCACGAGGTGTTACAGAAAGAAAAAGTCTACGTTGCGTTATAGGAAGAAAATGTCCATGTGGTGTTATAGGAAGAAAATGTCCACGAGGTGTTATAGGAAGAAAAAGTCTACGTTGCATTATAGGATGAAAATGTCCATGTGCTGTTATAGGAAGAAAAAGTCCACGTGGTGTTAGAGGAAGAAAAAGTCCACGTGGTGTTACAGGATGGAAAAGTCCACGTGGTGTTACAGGAAGGAAAAGTCGACGTGGTGTTACAGGAAGGAAAAGTCCACGTGGTGTTACAGGAAGGAAAAGTCCACGTGGTGTTATAGGATGAAAAAGTCCACGTGGTGTTAGACTAGGAAGAAAAAGTCCATGTGGTGTTATAGGAAGAAAAAGTCCACGAGGTGTTATAGAAAGAAAAAGTCCACGTGGTGTTATAGGAAGAAAATGTCCATGTGGTGTTATAGGAAGAAAAAGTCCACGAGGTGTTACAGGAAGAAAAAGTCCACGAGCTGTTATAGAGTAAAAAGTCCACATGATGTTATAGGATGAAAATGTCCATGTGCTGTTATAGGAAGAAAAAGTCCATGTGGTGTTAGAGGAAGAAAAAGTCCACGTGGCGTTACAGAATGGAAAAGTCCACGTGGTGTTACAGGAAGGAAAAGTCCACGTGGTGTTACAGGAAGGAAAAGTCGACGTGGTGTTACAGGAAGGAAAAGTCCACGTGGTGTTACAGGAAGAAAAAGTCCACGTGGTGTTACAGGAAGAAAATGTCGATGTGGTGTTATAGGAAGAAAATGTCCACGTGGTGTTATAGGATGAAAAAGTCCACGTGGTGTTATAGGAAGAAAAAGTCCACGAGGTGTTACAGGAAGAAAAAGTACACGTGGTGTTATAGGAAGAAAAAGTCCACGTGATGTTATAGGAAGAAAATGTCCACGTGGTGTTATTGGAAGAAGAAGTCCACGTGGTGTTATAGGAAGAAAAAGTCCACGTGGTGTTATAGGAAGAAAAAGTCCACGTGGTGTTAGAGGAAGAAAAAGTCCACGTGGTGTTACAGGAAGGAAAAGTCCACGTGGTGTTACGGGAAGGAAAAGTCCACGTGGTGTTACAGGAAGGAAAAGTCCACGTGGTGTTACAGGAAGAAAAAGTCCACGTGGTGTTACAGGAAGAAAACGTCCATGTGGTGTTATAGGAAGAAAATCTCCACGTGGTGTTATAGGATGAAAAAGTCCACGTGGTGTTAGACTAGGAAGAAAAAGTCCATGTAGTGTTATAGGAAGAAAATCTCCACGAGGTGTTACAGGAAGAAAATGTCCACGTTGTGTTACAGGAAGGAAAAGTCCACGTGGTGTAACAGGAAGAAAACGTCCACGTGGTGTTATAGGAAGAAAAAGTCCATGAGGTGTTACAGGAAGAAAAAGTCCACGTGGTGTTATAGGAAGAAAAAGTCCACGTGATGTTATAGGAAGAAAATGTCCATGTGGTGTTATAGGAAGAAAAAGTCCACGTGGTGTTAGAGGAAGAAAAAGTCCACGTGGTGTTACAGGATGGAAAAGTCCACGTGGTGTTACAGGAAGGAAGAGTCGACGTGGTGTTACAGGAAGGAAAAGTCCATGTGGTGTTACAGGAAGAAAAAGTCCACGTGGTGTTACAGGAAGAAAACGTCCATGTGGTGTTATAGGAAGAAAATGTCCACGTGGTGTTATAGGATGAAAAAGTCGACGTGGTGTTAGACTAGGTAGAAAAAGTCCATGTGGTGTTACAGGAAGAAAAAGTCCACGAGGTGTTACAGGAAGAAAAAGTCTACGTTCTGTTATAGGAAGAAAAAGTCCACGTGGTGTTAGACTAGGAAGAAAAAGTCCATGTGGTGTTATAGGAAGAAAAAGTCCACGTGGTGATAGAGGAAGAAAAAGTCCACGTGGTGTTACATTATGGAAAAGTCCACGTGGTGTTACAGGAAGGAAAAGTCGACGTGGTGTTACAGGAAGGAAAAGTCCACGTGGTGTTACAGGAAGAAAAAGTCCACGTGGTGTTCCAGGAAGAAAACGTCCATGTGGTGTTATAGGAAGAAAATGTCCACGTGTAGGATGAAAAAGTCGACGTGGTGTTAGACTAGGTAGAAAAAGTCCATGTGGTGTTACAGGAAGAAAAAGTCCACGAGGTGTTACAGGAAGAAAAAGTCTACGTTCTGTTATAGGAAGAAAAAGTCCACGTGGTGTTAGACTAGGAAGAAAAAGTCCATGTGGTGTTATAGGAAGAAAAAGTCCACGAGGTGTTATAGGAAGAAAAAGTCCACGTGGTGTTACAGGAAGAAAAAGTCCACGAGGTGTTACAGAGGAAAAAGTCCACATGATGTTATATGATGAAAATGTCCATGTGCTGTTACAGGAAGAAAAAGTCCACGTGGTGTTAGAGGAAGAAAAATTCCACGTGGTGTTACAGGATGGAAAAGTCCACGTGGTGTTACAGTAAGGAAAAGTCCACGTGGTGTTACAGGAAGGAAAAGTCCACGTGGTGTTACAGGAAGAAAAAGTCCACGTGGTGTTACAGGATGGAAAAGTCCACGTGGTGTTACAGGAAGGAAAAGTCGACGTGGTGTTACAGGAAGGAAAAGTCCACGTGGTGTTACAGGAAGGAAAAGTCCACGTGGTGTTATAGGATGAAAATGTCCACGTGGTGTTAGACTAGGAAGAAAAAGTCCATGTGGTGTTATAGGAAGAAAAAGTCAACGTGGTGTTATAGGAAGAAAATGTCCATGTGGTGTTATAGGAAGAAAAAGTCCACGAGGTGTTACAGGAAGAAAAAGTCCACGATGTGTTATAGAGGAAAAAGTCCACATGATGTTACAGGATGAAAATGTCCATGTGCTGTTATAGGAAGAAATAGTCCACATGGTGTTATAGGAAAAAAAAGGCCACGTGGTGTTAGAGGAAGAAAAAGTCCACGTGGTGTTACAGGATGGAAAAGTCCACGTGGTGTTACAGGAAGGAAAAGTCGACGTGGTGTTACAGGAAGGAAAAGTCCACGTGGTGTTACAGGAAGAAAAAGTCCACGTGGTGTTACAGGAAGAAAATGTCGATGTGGTGTTATAGGAAGAAAATGTCCACGTGGTGTTATAGGATGAAAAAGTCCACGTGGTGTTAGACTAGGTAGAAAAAGTCCATGTGGTGTTACAGAAAGAAAAAGTCCACGAGGTGTTACAGGAAGAAAAAGTCCACGTGGTGTTATAGGAAGAATAAGTCCACGTGATGTTATAGGAAGAAAATGTCCACGTGGTGTTATTGGAAGAAGAAGTCCACGTGGTGTTATAGGAAGAAAAAGTCCACGTGGTGTTATAGGAAGAAAAAGTCCACGTGGTGTTAGAGGAAGAAAAAGTCCACGTGGAATTACAGGAAGGAAAAGTCCACGTGGTGTTACGGGAAGGAAAAGTCCACGTGGTGTTACAGGAAGGAAAAGTCCACGTGGTGTTACAGGAAGAAAAAGTCCACGTGGTGTTACAGGAAGAAAACGTCCATGTGGTGTTATAGGAAGAAAATCTCCACTTGGTGTTATAGGATGAAAAAGTCCACGTGGTGTTAGACTAGGAAGAAAAAGTCCATGTGGTGTTATAGGAAGAAAATCTCCACGTGGTGTTATAGGATGAAAAAGTCCACGTGGTGTTAGACTAGGAAGAAAAAGTCCATGTAGTGTTATAGGAAGAAAATGTCCACGAGGTGTTACAGGAAAAAAAAGTCCACGTGGTGTTAGAGGAAGAAAAATTCCACGTGGTGTTACAGGATGGAAAAGTCCACGTGGTGTTACAGGATGGAAAAGTCCACGTGGTGTTACAGGAAGGAAAAGTCCACGTGGTGTTACAGGAAGAAAAAGTCCACGTGGTGTTACAGGATGGAAAAGTCCACGTGGTGTTACAGGAAGGAAAAGTCGACGTGGTGTTACAGGAAGGAAAAGTCCACGTGGTGTTACAGGAAGGAAAAGTCCACGTGGTGTTATAGGATGAAAATGTCCACGTGGTGTTAGACTAGGAAGAAAAAGTCCATGTGGTGTTATAGGAAGAAAAAGTCAACGTGGTGTTATAGGAAGAAAATGTCCATGTGGTGTTATAGGAAGAAAAAGTCCACGAGGTGTTACAGGAAGAAAAAGTCCACGATGTGTTATAGAGGAAAAAGTCCACATGATGTTATAGGATGAAAATGTCCATGTGCTGTTATAGGAAGAAATAGTCCACGTAGTGTTATAGGAAAAAAAAGTCCACGTGGTGTTAGAGGAAGAAAAAGTCCACGTGGTGTTACAGGATGGAAAAGTCCACGTGGTGTTACAGGAAGGAAAAGTCGACGTGGTGTTACAGGAAGGAAAAGTCCACGTGGTGTTACAGGAAGAAAAAGTCCACGTGGTGTTACAGGAAGAAAATGTCGATGTGGTGTTATAGGAAGAAAATGTCCACGTGGTGTTATAGGAAGAAAAAGTCCACGTGATGTTATAGGAAGAAAATGTCCATGTGGTGTTATAGGAAGAAAAAGTCCACGTGGTGTTAGAGGAAGAAAAAGTCCACGTGGTGTTACAGGATGGAAAAGTCCACGTGGTGTTACAGGAAGGAAAAGTCGACGTGGTGTTACAGGAAGGAAAAGTCCACGTGCTGTTACAGGAAGAAAAAGTCCACGTGGTGTTACAGGAAGAAAACGTCCATGTGGTGTTATAGGAAGAAAATGTCCACGTGGTGTTATAGGATGAAAAAGTCGACGTGGTGTTAGACTAGGTAGAAAAAGTCCATGTGGTGTTACAGGAAGAAAAAGTCCACGAGGTGTTACAGGAAGAAAAAGTCTACGTTCTGTTATAGGAAGAAAAAGTCCACGTGGTGTTAGACTAGGAAGAAAAAGTCCATGTGGTGTTATAGGAAGAAAAAGTCCACGAGGTGTTATAGGAAGAAAAAGTCCACGTTGTGTTACAGGAAGAAAAAGTCCACGAAGTGTTATAGAGGAAAAAGTCCACATGATGTTATATGATGAAAATGTCCATGTGCTGTTACAGGAAGAAAAAGTCCACGTGGTGTTATAGGAAGAAAAAGTCCACGTGATGTTATAGGAAGAAAATGTCCATGTGGTGTTATAGGAAGAAAAAGTCCACGTGGTGTTATAGGAAGAAAAAGTCCACGTGGTGTTAGAGGAAGAAAAAGTCCACGTGGTGTTACAGGATGGAAAAGTCCACGTGGTGTTACAGGAAGGAAAAGTCGACGTGGTGTTACAGGAAGGAAAAGTCCACGTGGTGTTACAGGAAGAAAAAGTCCACGTGGTGTTACAGGAAGAAAATGTCGATGTGGTGTTATAGGAAGAAAATGTCCACGTGGTGTTATAGGATGAAAAAGTCCACATGGTGTTAGACTAGGTAGAAAAAGTCCATGTGGTGTTACAGAAAGAAAAAGTCCACGAGGTGTTACAGGAAGAAAAAGTCCACGTGGTGTTATAGGAAGAATAAGTCCACGTGATGTTATAGGAAGAAAATGTCCACGTGGTGTTATTGGAAGAAGATGTCCACGTGGTGTTATAGGAAGAAAAAGTCCACGTGGTGTTATAGGAAGAAAAAGTCCACGTGGTGTTACAGGAAGAAAAAGTCCACGTGGTGTTACAGGAAGGAAAAGTCCACGTGGTGTTACGGGACGGAAAAGTCCACGTGGTGTTACAGGAAGGAAAAGTCCACGTGGTGTTACAGGAAGAAAAAGTCCACGTGGTGTTACAGGAAGAAAACGTCCATGTGGTGTTATAGGAAGAAAATCTCCACGTGGTGTTATAGGATGAAAAAGTCCACGTGGTGTTAGACTAGGAAGAAAAAGTCCATGTAGTGTTATAGGAAGAAAATGTCCACGAGGTGTTACAGGAAGAAAATGTCCACGTTGTGTTACAGGAAGGAAAAGTCCACGTGGTGTAACAAGAAGAAAACGTCCACGTGGTGTTATAGGAAGAAAAAGTCCATGAGGTGTTACAGGAAGAAAAAGTCCACGTGGTGTTATAGGAAGAAAAAGTCCACGTGATGTTATAGGAAGAAAATGTCCATGTGGTGTTATAGGAAGAAAAAGTCCACGTGGTGTTAGAGGAAGAAAAAGTCCACGTGTTGTTACAGGAAGGAAAAGTCGACGTGGTGTTACAGGAAGGAAAAGTCCACGTGCTGTTACAGGAAGAAAAAGTCCACGTGGTGTTACAGGAAGAAAACGTCCATGTGGTGTTATAGGAAGAAAATGTACACGTGGTGTTATAGGATGAAAAAGTCGACGTGGTGTTAGACTAGGTAGAAAAAGTCCATGTGGTGTTACAGGAAGAAAAAGTCCACGAGGTGTTACAGGAAGAAAAAGTCTACGTTCTGTTATAGGAAGAAAAAGTCCACGTGGTGTTAGACTAGGAAGAAAAAGTCCATGTGGTGTTATAGGAAGAAAAAGTCCACGAGGTGTTATAGGAAGAAAAAGTCCACGTTGTGTTACAGGAAGAAAAAGTCCACGAGGAGTTATAGAGGAAAAAGTCCACATGATGTTATATGATGAAAATGTCCAAGTGTTGTTACAGGAAGAAAAAGTCCACGTGGTGTTATAGGAAGAAAAAGTCCACGTGATGTTATAGGAAGAAAATGTCCATGTGGTGTTATAGGAAGAAAAAGTCCACGTGGTGTTATAGGAAGAAAAAGTCCACGTGGTGTCATAGGAAGAAAAAGTCCACGTGGTGTTAGAGGAAGAAAAAGTCCACGTGGTGTTACAGGAAGGAAAAGTCCACGTGGTGTTACAGGAAGGAAAAGTCCACGTGGTGTTACAGGAAGGAAAAGTCCACGTGGTGTTACAGGAAGAAAAAGTCCACGTGGTGTTACAGGAAGAAAACGTCCATGTGGTGTTATAGGAAGAAAATCTCCACGTGGTGTTATAGGATGAAAAAGTCCACGTGGTGTTAGACTAGGAAGAAAAAGTCCATGTAGTGTTATAGGAAGAAAATGTCCACGAGGTGTTACAGGAAGAAAATATCCACGTTGTGTTACAGGAAGGAAAAGCCCACGTGGTGTTACAGGAAGATAAGTCCACGTGGTGTTACAGGAAGAAAAAGTCCACGTGGTGTAACAGGAAGAAAATGTCCACGTGGTGTTATAGGAAGAAAAAGTCCACGAGGTGTTACAGGAAGAAAAAGTCCACATGGTGTTATAGGAAGAAAAAGTCCACGTGATGTTATAGGAAGAAAATGTCCATGTGGTGTTATAGGAAGAAAAAGTCCACGTGGTGTTAGAGGAAGGAAAAGTCCACGTGGTGTTACAGGAAGGAAAAGTCGACGTGGTGTTACAGGAAAGAAAAGTCCACGTGGTGTTACAGGAAGAAAAAGTCCACGTGGTTTTACAGGAAGAAAATGTCGATGTGGTGTTATAGGAAGAAAATGTCCACGTGGTGTTATAGGATGAAAAAGTCCACGTGGTGTTAGACTAGGTAGAAAAAGTCCATGTGGTGTTACAGAAAGAAAAAGTCCACGAGGTGTTACAGGAAGAAAAAGTCCACGTGGTGTTATAGGAAGAAAAAGTCCACGTGATGTTATAGGAAGAAAATGTCCACGTGGTGTTATTGGAAGAAGTCCACGTGGTGTTATAGGAAGAAAAAGTCCACATGGTGTTATAGGAAGAAAAAGTCCACGTGGTGTTAGAGGAAGAAAAAGTCCACGTGGTGTTACAGGAAGGAAAAGTCCACGTGGTGTTACGGGAAGGAAAAGTCCACGTGGTGTTACAGGAAGGAAAAGTCCACGTGGTGTTTCAGGAAGAAAAAGTCCACGTGGTGTTACAGGAAGAAAACGTCCATGTGGTGTTATAGGAAGAAAATCTCCACGTGGTGTTATAGGATGAAAAAGTCCACGTGGTGTTAGACTAGGAAGAAAAAGTCCATGTAGTGTTATAGGAAGAAAATGTCCACGAGCTGTTACAGGAAGAAAATGTCCACGTTGTGTTACAGGAAGGAAAAGTCCACGTGGTGTAACAGGAAGAAAACGTCCACGTGGTGTTATAGGAAGAAAAAGTCCATGAGGTGTTACAGGAAGAAAAAGTCCACGTGGTGTTATAGGAAGAAAAAGTCCACGTGATGTTATAGGAAGAAAATGTCCATGTGGTGTTATAGGAAGAAAAAGTCCACGTGGTGTTAGAGGAAGAAAAAGTCCACGTGGTGCTACAGGATGGAAAAGTCCACGTGGTGTTACAGGAAGGAAAAGTCGACGTGGTGTTACAGGAAGGAAAAGTCCACGTGCTGTTACAGGAAGAAAAAGTCCACGTGGTGTTACAGGAAGAAAACGTCCATCTGGTGTTACAGGAAGAAAACGTCCATGTGGTGTTATAGGAAGATAATGTACACGTGGTGTTATAGGATGAAAAAGTCGACGTGGTGTTAGACTAGGTAGAAAAAGTCCATGTGGTGTTACAGGAAGAAAAAGTCCACGAGGTGTTACAGGAAGAAAAAGTCTACGTTCTGTTATAGGAAGAAAAAGTCCACGTGGTGTTAGACTAGGAAGAAAAAGTCCATGTGGTGTTATAGGAAGAAAAAGTCCACGAGGTGTTATAGGAAGAAAAAGTCCACGTTGTGTTACAGGAAGAAAAAGTCCACGAGGTGTTATAGAGGAAAAAGTCCACATGATGTTATATGATGAAAATGTCCATGTGTTGTTACAGGAAGAAAAAGTCCACGTGGTGTTATAGGAAGAAAAAGTCCACGTGATGTTATAGGAAGAAAATGTCCATGTGGTGTTATAGGAAGAAAAAGTCCACGTGGTGTTATAGGAAGAAAAAGTCCACGTGGTGTCATAGGAAGAAAAAGTCCACGTGGTGTTAGAGGAAGAAAAAGTCCACGTGGTGTACAGGAAGGAAAAGTCCACGTGGTGTTACAGGAAGGAAAAGTCCACGTGGTGTTACAGGAAGGAAAAGTCCACGTGGTGTTACAGGAAGAAAAAGTCCACGTGGTGTTACAGGAAGAAAACGTCCATGTGGTGTTATAGGAAGAAAATCTCCAGGTGGTGTTATAGGATGAAAAAGTCCACGTGGTGTTAGACTAGGAAGAAAAAGTCCATGTAGTGTTATAGGAAGAAAATGTCCACGAGGTGTTACAGGAAGAAAATATCCACGTTGTGTTACAGGAAGGAAAAGTCCACGTGGTGTTACAGGAAGATAAGTCCACGTGGTGTTACAGGAAGAAAAAGTCCACGTGGTGTAACAGGAAGAAAACGTCCACGTGGTGTTATAGGAAGAAAAAGTCCACGAGGTGTTACAGGAAGAAAAAGTCCACATGGTGTTATAGGAAGAAAAAGTCCACGTGATGTTATAGGAAGAAAATGTCCATGTGGTGTTATAGGAAGAAAAAGTCCACGTGGTGTTAGAGGAAGGAAAAGTCCACGTGGTGTTACAGGAAGGAAAAGTCGACGTGGTGTTACAGGAAAGAAAAGTCCACGTGGTGTTACAGGAAGAAAAAGTCCACGTGGTTTTACAGGAAGAAAATGTCGATGTGGTGTTATAGGAAGAAAATGTCCACGTGGTGTTATAGGATGAAAAAGTCCACGTGGTGTTAGACTAGGTAGAAAAAGTCCATGTGGTGTTACAGAAAGAAAAAGTCCACGAGGTGTTACAGGAAGAAAAAGTCCACGTGGTGTTATAGGAAGAAAAAGTCCACGTGATGTTATAGGAAGAAAATGTCCACGTGGTGTTATTGGAAGAAGTCCACGTGGTGTTATAGGAAGAAAAAGTCCACATGGTGTTATAGGAAGAAAAAGTCCACGTGGTGTTAGAGGAAGAAAAAGTCCACGTGGTGTTACAGGAAGGAAAAGTCCACGTGGTGTTACGGGAAGGAAAAGTCCACGTGGTGTTACAGGAAGGAAAAGTCCACGTGGTGTTTCAGGAAGAAAAAGTCCACGTGGTGTTACAGGAAGAAAACGTCCATGTGGTGTTATAGGAAGAAAATCTCCACGTGGTGTTATAGGATGAAAAAGTCCACGTGGTGTTAGACTAGGAAGAAAAAGTCCATGTAGTGTTATAGGAAGAAAATGTCCACGAGCTGTTACAGGAAGAAAATGTCCACGTTGTGTTACAGGAAGGAAAAGTCCACGTGGTGTAACAGGAAGAAAACGTCCACGTGGTGTTATAGGAAGAAAAAGTCCATGAGGTGTTACAGGAAGAAAAAGTCCACGTGGTGTTATAGGAAGAAAAAGTCCACGTGATGTTATAGGAAGAAAATGTCCATGTGGTGTTATAGGAAGAAAAAGTCCACGTGGTGTTAGAGGAAGAAAAAGTCCACGTGGTGCTACAGGATGGAAAAGTCCACGTGGTGTTACAGGAAGGAAAAGTCGACGTGGTGTTACAGGAAGGAAAAGTCCACGTGCTGTTACAGGAAGAAAAAGTCCACGTGGTGTTACAGGAAGAAAACGTCCATGTGGTGTTACAGGAAGAAAACGTCCATGTGGTGTTATAGGAAGATAATGTACACGTGGTGTTATAGGATGAAAAAGTCGACGTGGTGTTAGACTAGGTAGAAAAAGTCCATGTGGTGTTACAGGAAGAAAAAGTCCACGAGGTGTTACAGGAAGAAAAAGTCTACGTTCTGTTATAGGAAGAAAAAGTCCACGTGGTGTTAGACTAGGAAGAAAAAGTCCATGTGGTGTTATAGGAAGAAAAAGTCCACGAGGTGTTATAGGAAGAAAAAGTCCACGTTGTGTTACAGGAAGAAAAAGTCCACGAGGTGTTATAGAGGAAAAAGTCCACATGATGTTATATGATGAAAATGTCCATGTGTTGTTACAGGAAGAAAAAGTCCACGTGGTGTTATAGGAAGAAAAAGTCCACGTGATGTTATAGGAAGAAAATGTCCATGTGGTGTTATAGGAAGAAAAAGTCCACGTGGTGTTATAGGAAGAAAAAGTCCACGTGGTGTCATAGGAAGAAAAAGTCCACGTGGTGTTAGAGGAAGAAAAAGTCCACGTGGTGTACAGGAAGGAAAAGTCCACGTGGTGTTACAGGAAGGAAAAGTCCACGTGGTGTTACAGGAAGGAAAAGTCCACGTGGTTTTACAGGAAGAAAAAGTCCACGTGGTGTTACAGGAAGAAAACGTCCATGTGGTGTTATAGGAAGAAAATCTCCAGGTGGTGTTATAGGATGAAAAAGTCCACGTGGTGTTAGACTAGGAAGAAAAAGTCCATGTAGTGTTATAGGAAGAAAATGTCCACGAGGTGTTACAGGAAGAAAATATCCACGTTGTGTTACAGGAAGGAAAAGTCCACGTGGTGTTACAGGAAGATAAGTCCACGTGGTGTTACAGGAAGAAAAAGTCCACGTGGTGTAACAGGAAGAAAACGTCCACGTGGTGTTATAGGAAGAAAAAGTCCACGAGGTGTTACAGGAAGAAAAAGTCCACATGGTGTTATAGGAAGAAAAAGTCCACGTGATGTTATAGGAAGAAAATGTCCATGTGGTGTTATAGGAAGAAAAAGTCCACGTGGTGTTAGAGGAAGGAAAAGTCCACGTGGTGTTACAGGAAGGAAAAGTCGACGTGGTGTTACAGGAAAGAAAAGTCCACGTGGTGTTTCAGGAAGAAAAAGTCCACGTGGTGTTACAGGAAGAAAATGTCGATGTGGTGTTATAGGAAGAAAATGTCCACGTGGTGTTATAGGATGAAAAAGTCCACGTGGTGTTAGACTAGGTAGAAAAAGTCCATGTGGTGTTACAGAAAGAAAAAGTCCACGAGGTGTTACAGGAAGAAAAAGTCCACGTGGTGTTATAGGAAGAAAAAGTCCACGTGATGTTATAGGAAGAAAATGTCCACGTGGTGTTATTGGAAGAAGTCCACGTGGTGTTATAGGAAGAAAAAGTCCACATGGTGTTATAGGAAGAAAAAGTCCACGTGGTGTTAGAGGAAGAAAAAGTCCACGTGGTGTTACAGGAAGGAAAAGTCCACGTGGTGTTACGGGAAGGAAAAGTCCACGTGGTGTTACAGGAAGGAAAAGTCTACGTGGTGTTACAGGAAGAAAAAGTCCACGTGGTGTTACAGGAAGAAAACGTCCATGTGGTGTTATAGGAAGAAAATCTCCACGTGGTGTTATAGGATGAAAAAGTCCACGTGGTGTTAGACTAGGAAGAAAAAGTCCATGTAGTGTTATAGGAAGAAAATGTCCACGAGCTGTTACAGGAAGAAAATGTCCACGTTGTGTTACAGGAAGGAAAAGTCCACGTGGTGTAACAGGAAGAAAACGTCCACGTGGTGTTATAGGAAGAAAAAGTCCATGAGGTGTTACAGGAAGAAAATGTCCACGTGGTGTTATAGGAAGAAAAAGTCCACGTGATGTTATAGGAAGAAAATGTCCATGTGGTGTTATAGGAAGAAAAAGTCCACGTGGTGTTAGAGGAAGAATAAGTCCACGTGGTGCTACAGGATGGAAAAGTCCACGTGGTGTTACAGGAAGGAAAAGTCGACGTGGTGTTACAGGAAGGAAAAGTCCACGTGCTGTTACAGGAAGAAAAAGTCCACGTGGTGTTACAGGAAGAAAACGTCCATGTGGTGTTATAGGATGAAAATGTCCACGTGGTGTTATAGGATGAAAAAGTCGACGTGGTGTTAGACTAGGTAGAAAAAGTCCATGTGGTGTTACAGGAAGAAAAAGTCCACGAGGTGTTACAGGAAGAAAAAGTCTACGTTCTGTTATAGGAAGAAAAAGTCCACGTGGTGTTAGACTAGGAAGAAAAAGTCCATGTGGTGTTATAGGAAGAAAAAGTCCACGTGGTGTTAGAGGAAGAAAAAGTCCACGTGGTGTTACAGGATGGAAAAGTCCACGTGGTGTTACAGGAAGGAAAAGTCGACGTGGTGTTACAGGAAGGAAAAGTCCACGTGGTGTTACAGGAAGAAAAAGTTCACGTGGTGTTCCAGGAAGAAAACGTCCATGTGGTGTTATAGGAAGAAAATGTCCACGTGTAGGATGAAAAAGTCGACGTGGTGTTAGACTAGGTAGAAAAAGTCCATGTGGTGTTACAGGAAGAAAAAGTCCACGAGGTGTTACAGGAAGAAAAAGTCTACGTTCTGTTATAGGAAGAAAAAGTCCACGTGTTGTTAGACTAGGAAGAAAAAGTCCATGTGGTGTTATAGGAAGAAAAAGTCCACGAGGTGTTATAGGAAGAAAAATTCCACGTGGTGTTACAGGAAGAAAAAGTCCACGTGGTGTTATAGGATGAAAATGTCCACGTGGTGTTAGACTAGGAAGATAAAGTCCATGTGGTGTTATAGGAAGAAAAAGTCAACGTGGTGTTATAGGAAGAAAATGTCCATGTGGTGTTATAGGAAGAAAAAGTCCACGAGGTGTTACAGGAAGAAAAAGTCCACGATGTGTTATAGAGGAAAAAGTCCACATGATGTTATAGGATGAAAATATCCATGTGCTGTTATAGGAAGAAATAGTCCACGTGGTGTTATAGGAAAAGAAAGTCCACGTTGTGTTAGAGGAAGAAAAAGTCCACGTGGTGTTACAGGATGGAAAAGTCCACGTGGTGTTACAGGAAGGAAAAGTCGACGTGGTGTTACAGGAAGGAAAAGTCCACGTGGTGTTACAGGAAGAAAAAGTCCACGTGGTGTTACAGGAAGAAAATGTCGATGTGGTGTTATAGGAAGAAAATGTCCACGTGGTGTTATAGGATGAAGAAGTCCACGTGGTGTTAGACTAGGTAGAAAAAGTCCATGTGGTGTTACAGAAAGAAAAAGTCCACGAGGTGTTACAGGAAGAAAAAGTCCACGTGGTGTTATAGGAAGAATAAGTCCACGTGATGTTATAGGAAGAAAATGTCCACGTGGTGTTATTGGAAAAAGAAGTCCACGTGTTGTTATAGGAAGAAAAAGTCCACGTGGTGTTATAGGAAGAAAAAGTCCACGTGGTGTTAGAGGAAGAAAAAGTCCACGTGGTGTTACAGGAAGGAAAAGTCCACGTGGTGTTACGGGAAGGAAAAGTCCACGTGGTGTTACAGGAAGGAAAAGTCCACGTGGTGTTACAGGAAGAAAAAGTCCATGTGGTGTTACAGGATGAAAACGTCCATGTGGTGTTATAGGAAGAAAATCTCCACGTGGTGTTATAGGATGAAAAAGTCCACGTGGTGTAACAGGAAGAAAACGTCCACGTGGTGTTATAGGAAGAAAAAGTCCATGAGGTGTTACAGGAAGAAAAAGTCCACGTGGTGTTATAGGAAAAAAAAGTCCACGTGATGTTATAGGAAGAAAATGTCCATGTGGTGTTATAGGAAGAAAAAGTCCACGTGGTGTTAGAGGAAGAAAAAGTCCACGTGGTGTTACAGGATGGAAAAGTCCACGTGGTGTTACAGGAAGGAAAATTCGACGTGCTGTTTCAGGAAGGAAAAGTCCACGTGCTGTTACAGGAAGAAAAAGTCCACGTGGTGTTACAGGAAGAAAACGTCCATGTGGTGTTATAGGAAGAAAATGTCGACGTGGTGTTATAGGATGAAAAATTCGACGTGGTGTTAGACTAGGTAGAAAAAGTCCATGTGGTGTTACAGGAAGAAAAAGTCCACGAGGTGTTACAGGAAGAAAAAGTCTACGTTCTGTTATAGGAAGAAAAAGTCCACGTGGTGTTAGACTAGGAAGAAAAAGTCCATGTGGTGTTATAGGAAGAAAAAGTCCACGAGGTGTTATAGGAAGAAAAAGTCCACGTTGTGTTACAGGAAGAAAAAGTCCACGAGGTGTTATAGAGGAAAAAGTCCACATGATGTTATATGATGAAAATGTCCATGTGCTGTTACAGGAAGAAAAAGTCCACGTGGTGTTATAGGAAGAAAAATTCCACGTGATGTTATAGGAAGAAAATGTCCATGTGGTGTTATAGGAAGAAAAAGTCCACGTGGTGTTATAGGAAGAAAAAGTCCACGTGGTGTCATAGGAAGAAAAAGTCCACGTGGTGTTAGAGGAAGAAAAAGTCCACGTGGTGTTACAGGAAGGAAAAGTCCACGTGGTGTTACAGGAAGGAAAAGTCCACGTGGTGTTACAGGAAGGAAAGGTCCACGTGGTGTTACAGGAAGAAAAAGTCCACGTGGTGTTACAGGAAGAAAACGTCCATGTGGTGTTATAGGAAGAAAATCTCCACGTGGTGTTATAGGATGAAAAAGTCCACGTGGTGTTAGACTAGGAAGAAAAAGTCCATGTAGTGTTATAGGAAGAAAATGTCCACGAGGTGTTACAGGAAGAAAATATCCACGTTGTGTTACAGGAAGGAAAAGTCCACGTGGTGTTACAGGAAGATAAGTCCACGTGGTGTTACAGGAAGAAAAAGTCCACGTGGTGTAACAGGAAGAAAACGTCCACGTGGTGTTATAGGAAGAAAAAGTCCACGAGGTGTTACAGGAAGAAAAAGTCCACATGGTGTTATAGGAAGAAAAAGTCCACCTGATGTTATAGGAAGAAAATGTCCATGTGGTGTTATAGGAAGAAAAAGTCCACGTGGTGTTAGAGGAAGAAAAAGTCCACGTGGTGTTACAGGATGGAAAAGTCCACGTGGTGTTACAGGAAGGAAAAGTCGATGTGGTGTTACAGGAAGGAAAAGTCCACGTGGTGTTACAGGAAGGAAAAGTCCACGTGGTGTTACGAGAAGGAAAAGTCCACGTGGTGTTACAGGAAGGAAAAATCCACGTGGTGTTACAGGAAGAAAAAGTCCACGTGGTGTTACAGGAAGAAAACGTCCATGTGGTGTTATAGGAAGAAAATCTCCACGTGGTGTTATAGGATGAAAAAGTCCACGTGGTGTTAGACTAGGAAGAAAAAGTCCATGTAGTGTTATAGGAAGAAAATGTCCACGAGGTGTTACAGGAAGAAAATGTCCACGTTGTGTTACAGGAAGGAAAAGTCCACGATGTGTAACAGGAAGAAAACGTCCACGTGGTGTTATAGGAAGAAAAAGTCCATGAGGTGTTACAGGAAGAAAAAGTCCACGTGGTGTTATAGGAAGAAAAAGTCCACGTGATGTTATAGGAAGAAAATGTCCATGTGGTGTTATAGGAAGAAAAAGTCCACGTGGTGTTAGAGGAAGAAAAAGTCCACGTGGTGTTACAGGATGGAAAAGTCCACGTGGTGTTACAGGAAGGAAAAGTCGACGTGGTGTTACAGGAAGGAAAAGTCCACGTGCTGTTACAGGAAGAAAAAGTCCACGTGGTGTTACAGGAAGAAAACGTCCATGTGGTGTTATAGGAAGAAAATGTCCACGTGGTGTTATAGGATGAAAAAGTCGACGTGGTGTTAGACTAGGTAGAAAAAGTCCATGTGGTGTTACAGGAAGAAAAAGTCCACGAGGTGTTACAGGAAGAAAAAGTCTACGTTCTGTTATAGGAAAAAAAGTCCACGTGGTGTTAGACTAGGAAGAAAAAGTCCATGTGGTGTTATAGGAAGAAAAAGTCCACGAGGTGTTATAGGAAGAAAAAGTCCACGTTGTGTTACAGGAAGAAAAAGTCCACGAGGTGTTATAGAGGAAAAAGTCCACATGATGTTATATGATGAAAATGTCCATGTGCTGTTACAGGAAGAAAAAGTCCACGTGGTGTTATAGGAAGAAAAAGTCCACGTGATGTTATAGGAAGAAAATGTCCATGTGGTGTTATAGGAAGAAAAAGGCCACGTGGTGTTATAGGAAGAAAAAGTCCACGTGGTGTCATAGGAAGAAAAAGTCCACGTGGTGTTAGAGGAAGAAAAAGTCCACGTGCTGTTACAGGAAGGAAAAGTCCACGTGGTGTTACAGGAAGGAAAAGTCCACGTGGTGTTACAGGAAGGAAAAGTCCACGTGGTGTTACAGGAAGAAAAAGTCCACGTGGTGTTACAGGAAGAAAACGTCCATGTGGTGCTATTGGAAGAAAATCTCCACGTGGTGTTATAGGATGAAAAAGTCCACGTGGTGTTAGACTAGGAAGAAAAAGTCCATGTAGTGTTATAGGAAGAAAATGTCCACGAGGTGTTACAGGAAGAAAATATCCACGTTGTGTTACAGGAAGGAAAAGTCCACGTGGTGTTACAGGAAGATAAGTCCACGTGGTGTTACAGGAAGAAAAAGTCCACGTGGTGTAACAGGAAGAAAACGTCCACGTGGTGTTATAGGAAGAAAAAGTCCGCGAGGTGTTACAGGAAGAAAAAGTCCACATGGTGTTATAGGAAGAAAAAGTCCACGTGATGTTATAGGAAGAAAATGTCCATGTGGTGTTATAGGAAGAAAAAGTCCACGTGGTGTTAGAGGAAGGAAAAGTCCACGTGGTGTTACAGGAAGGAAAAGTCGACGTGGTGTTACAGGAAAGAAAAGTCCACGTGGTGTTACAGGAAGAAAAAGTCCACGTGGTGTTACAGGAAGAAAATGTCGATGTGGTGTTATAGGAAGAAAATGTCCACGTGGTGTTATAGGATGAAAAATTCCACGTGGTGTTAGACTAGGTAGAAAAAGTCCATGTGGTGTTACAGAAAGAAAAAGTCCAGGAGGTGTTACAGGAAGAAAAAGTCCACGTGGTGTTATAGGAAGAAAAAGTCCACGTGATGTTATAGGAAGAAAATGTCCACGTGGTGTTATTGGAAGAAGAAGTCCACGTGGTGTTATAGGAAGAAAAAGTCCACATGGTGTTATAGGAAGAAAAAGTCCACGTGGTGTTAGAGGAAGAAAAAGTCCACGTGGTGTTACAGGAAGGAAAAGTCCACGTGGTGTTACGGGAAGGAAAAGTCCACGTGGTGTTACAGGAAGGAAAAGTCCACGTGGTGTTACAGGAAGAAAAAGTCCACGTGGTGTTACAGGAAGAAAACGTCCATGTGGTGTTATAGGAAGAAAATCTCCACGTGGTGTTATAGGATGAAAAAGTCCACGTGGTGTTAGACTAGGAAGAAAAAGTCCATGTAGTGTTATAGGAAGAAAATGTCCACGAGGTGTTACAGGAAGAAAATGTCCACGTTGTGTTACAGGAAGGAAAAGTCCACGTGGTGTAACAGGAAGAAAACGTCCACGTGGTGTTATAGGAAGAAAAAGTCCATGAGGTGTTACAGGAAGAAAAAGTCCACGTGGTGTTATAGGAAGAAAAAGTCCACGTGATGTTATAGGAAGAAAATGTCCATGTGGTGTTATAGGAAGAAAAAGTCCACGTGGTGTTAGAGGAAGAAAAAGTCCACGTGGTGCTACAGGATGGAAAAGTCCACGTGGTGTTACAGGAAGGAAAAGTCGACGTGGTGTTACAGGAAGGAAAAGTCCACGTGCTGTTACAGGAAGAAAAAGTCCACGTGGTGTTACAGGAAGAAAACGTCCACGTGGTGTTATAGGATGAAAAAGTCGACGTGGTGTTAGACTAGGTAGAAAAAGTCCATGTGGTGTTACAGGAAGAAAAAGTCCACGAGGTGTTACAGGAAGAAAAAGTCTACGTTCTGTTATAGGAAGAAAAAGTCCACGTGGTGTTAGACTAGGAAGAAAAAGTCCATGTGGTGTTATAGGAAGAAAAAGTCCACGTGGTGTCAGAGGAAGAAAAAGTCCACGTGGTGTTACAGGATGGAAAAGTCCACGTGGTGTTACAGGAAGGAAAAGTCGACGTGGTGTTACAGGAAGGAAAAGTCCACGTGGTGTTACAGGAAGAAAAAGTCCACGTGGTGTTACAGGAAGAAAACGTCCATGTGGTGTTATAGGAAGAAAATGTCCACGTGTAGGACGAAAAAGTCGACGTGGTGTTAGACTAGGTAGAAAAAGTCCATGTGGTGTTACAGGAAGAAAAAGTCCACGAGGTGTTACAGGAAGAAAAAGTCTACGTTCTGTTATAGGAAGAAAAAGTCCACGTGGTGTTAGACTAGGAAGAAAAAGTCCATGTGGTGTTATAGGAAGAAAAAGTCCACGAGGTGTTATAGGAAGAAAAAGTCCACGTGGTGTTACAGGAAGAAAAAGTCCACGATGTGTTATAGAGGAAAAAGTCCACATGATGTTATATGATGAAAATGTCCATGTGCTGTTACAGGAAGAAAAAGTCCACGTGGTGTTAGAGGAAGAAAAATTCCACGTGGTGTTACAGGATGGAAAAGTCCACGTGGTGTTACAGTAAGGAAAAGACCACGTGGTGTTACAGGAAGGAAAAGTCCACGTGGTGTTACAGGAAGAAAAAGTCCACGTTGTGTTACAGGATGGAAAAGTCCACGTGGTGTTACAGGAAGGAAAAGTCGACGTGGTGTTACAGGAAGGAAAAGTCCACGTGGTGTTACAGGAAGGAAAAGTCCACGTGGTGTTATAGGATGAAAATGTCCACGTGGTGTTAGACTAGGAAGAAAAAGTCCATGTGGTGTTATAGGAAGAAAAAGTCAACGTGGTGTTATAGGAAGAAAATGTCCATGTGGTGTTATAGGAAGAAAAAGTCCACGAGGTGTTACAGGAAGAAAAAGTCCACGATGTGTTATAGAGGAAAAAGTCCACATGATGTTATAGGATGAAAATGTCCATGTGCTGTTATAGGAAGAAATAGTCCACGTGGTGTTATAGGAAAAGAAAGTCCACGTGGTGTTAGAGGAAGAAAAAGTCCACGTGGTGTTACAGGATGGAAAAGTCCACGTGGTGTTACAGGAAGGAAAAGTCGACGTGGTGTTACAGGAAGGAAAAGTCCACGTGGTGTTACAGGAAGAAAAAGTCCACGTGGTGTTACAGGAAGAAAATGTCGATGTGGTGTTATAGGAAGAAAATGTCCACGTGGTGTTATAGGATGAAAAAGTCCACGTGGTGTTAGACTAGGTAGAAAAAGTCCATGTGGTGTTACAGAAAGAAAAAGTCCACGAGGTGTTACAGGAAGAAAAAGTCCACGTGGTGTTATAGGAAGAATAAGTCCACGTGATGTTATAGGAAGAAAATGTCCACATGGTGTTATTGGAAGAAGAAGTCCACGTGGTGTTATAGGAAGAAAAAGTCCACGTGGTGTTATAGGAAGAAAAAGTCCACGTGGTGTTAGAGGAAGAAAAAGTCCACGTGGTGTTACAGGAAGGAAAAGTCCACGTGCTGTTACGGGAAGGAAAAGTCCACGTGGTGTTACAGGAAGGAAAAGTCCACGTGGTGTTACAGGAAGAAAAAGTCCACGTGGTGTTACAGGAAGAAAACGTCCATGTGGTGTTATAGGAAGAAAATCTCCACGTGGTGTTATAGGATGAAAAAGTCCACGTGGTGTAACAGGAAGAAAACGTCCACGTGGTGTTATAGGAAGAAAAAGTCCATGAGGTGTTACAGGAAGAAAAAGTCCACGTGGTGTTATAGGAAGAAAAAGTCCACGTGATGTTATAGGAAGAAAATGTCCATGTGGTGTTATAGGAAGAAAAAGTCCACGTGGTGTTAGAGGAAGAAAAAGTCCACGTGGTGTTACAGGATGGAAAAGTCCACGTGGTGTTACAGGAAGGAAAAGTCGACGTGGTGTTACAGGAAGGAAAAGTCCACGTGCTGTTACATGAAGAAAAAGTCCACGTGGTGTTACAGGAAGAAAACGTCCATGTGGTGTTATAGGAAGAAAATGTCCACGTGGTGTTATAGGATGAAAAAGTCGACGTGGTGTTAGACTAGGTAGAAAAAGTCCATGTGGTGTTACAGGAAGAAAAAGTCCACGAGGTGTTACAGGAAGAAAAAGTCTACGTTCTGTTATAGGAAGAAAAAGTCCACGTGGTGTTATAGGACGAAAAAGTCCACGTGGTGTTAGAGGAAGAAAAAGTCCACGTGGTGTTACAGGAAGAAAACGTCCATGTGGTGTTATAGGAAGAAAAAGTCCACGTGGTGTTATAGGAAAGAAAAAGTCCAGGAGGTGTTACAGGAAGAAAAAGTCCACGTGGTGTTATAGGAAGAAAAAGTCCACGTGATGTTATAGGAAGAAAATGTCCACGTGGTGTTATTGGAAGAAGAAGTCCACGTGGTGTTATAGGAAGAAAAAGTCCACGTGGTGTTATAGGAAGAAAAAGTCCACGTGGTGTTAGAGGAAGAAAAAGTCCACGTGGTGTTACAGGAAGGAAAAGTCCACGTGCTGTTACGGGAAGGAAAAGTCCACGTGGTGTTACAGGAAGGAAAAGTCCACGTGGTGTTACAGGAAGAAAAAGTCCACGTGGTGTTACAGGAAGAAAACGTCCATGTGGTGTTATAGGAAGAAAATCTCCACGTGGTGTTATAGGATGAAAAAGTCCACGTGGTGTAACAGGAAGAAAACGTCCACGTGGTGTTATAGGAAGAAAAAGTCCATGAGGTGTTACAGGAAGAAAAAGTCCACGTGGTGTTATAGGAAGAAAAAGTCCACGTGATGTTATAGGAAGAAAATGTCCATGTGGTGTTATAGGAAGAAAAAGTCCACGTGGTGTTAGAGGAAGAAAAAGTCCACGTGGTGTTACAGGATGGAAAAGTCCACGTGGTGTTACAGGAAGGAAAAGTCGACGTGGTGTTACAGGAAGGAAAAGTCCACGTGCTGTTACAGGAAGAAAAAGTCCACGTGGTGTTACAGGAAGAAAACGTCCATGTGGTGTTATAGGAAGAAAATGTCCACGTGGTGTTATAGGATGAAAAAGTCGACGTGGTGTTAGACTAGGTAGAAAAAGTCCATGTGGTGTTACAGGAAGAAAAAGTCCACGAGGTGTTACAGGAAGAAAAAGTCTACGTTCTGTTATAGGAAGAAAAAGTCCACGTGGTGTTATAGGACGAAAAAGTCCACGTGGTGTTAGAGGAAGAAAAAGTCCACGTGGTGTTACAGGAAGAAAACGTCCATGTGGTGTTATAGGAAGAAAAAGTCCACGTGGTGTTATAGGAAAGAAAAAGTCCAGGAGGTGTTACAGGAAGAAAAAGTCCACGTGGTGTTATAGGAAGAAAAAGTCCACGTGATGTTATAGGAAGAAAATGTCCACGTGGTGTTATTGGAAGAAGAAGTCCACGTGGTGTTATAGGAAGAAAAAGTCCACATGGTGTTATAGGAAGAAAAAGTCCACGTGGTGTTAGAAGAAGAAAAAGTCCACGTGGTGTTATAGGAAGAAGAAGTCCACGTGGTGTTATAGGAAGAAAAAGTCCACGTGGTGTTATAGGAAGAAAAAGTCCACGTGGTGTTAGAGGAAGAAAAAGTCCACGTGGTGTTACAGGAAGGAAAAGTCCACGTGCTGTTACGGGAAGGAAAAGTCCACGTGGTGTTACAGGAAGGAAAAGTCCACGTGGTGTTACAGGAAGAAAAAGTCCACGTGGTGTTACAGGAAGAAAACGTCCATGTGGTGTTATAGGAAGAAAATCTCCACGTGGTGTTATAGGATGAAAAAGTCCACGTGGTGTAACAGGAAGAAAACGTCCACGTGGTGTTATAGGAAGAAAAAGTCCATGAGGTGTTACAGGAAGAAAAAGTCCACGTGGTGTTATAGGAAGAAAAAGTCCACGTGATGTTATAGGAAGAAAATGTCCATGTGGTGTTATAGGAAGAAAAAGTCCACGTGGTGTTAGAGGAAGAAAAAGTCCACGTGGTGTTACAGGATGGAAAAGTCCACGTGGTGTTACAGGAAGGAAAAGTCGACGTGGTGTTACAGGAAGGAAAAGTCCACGTGCTGTTACAGGAAGAAAATGTCCACGTGGTGTTATTGGAAGAAGAAGTCCACGTGGTGTTATAGGAAGAAAAAGTCCACATGGTGTTATAGGAAGAAAAAGTCCACGTGGTGTTAGAAGAAGAAAAAGTCCACGTGGTGTTATAGGAAGAAGAAGTCCACGTGGTGTTATAGGAAGAAAAAGTCCACGTGGTGTTATAGGAAGAAAAAGTCCACGTGGTGTTAGAGGAAGAAAAAGTCCACGTGGTGTTACAGGAAGGAAAAGTCCACGTGCTGTTACGGGAAGGAAAAGTCCACGTGGTGTTACAGGAAGGAAAAGTCCACGTGGTGTTACAGGAAGAAAAAGTCCACGTGGTGTTACAGGAAGAAAACGTCCATGTGGTGTTATAGGAAGAAAATCTCCACGTGGTGTTATAGGATGAAAAAGTCCACGTGGTGTAACAGGAAGAAAACGTCCACGTGGTGTTATAGGAAGAAAAAGTCCATGAGGTGTTACAGGAAGAAAAAGTCCACGTTGTGTTATAGGAAGAAAAAGTCCACGTGATGTTATAGGAAGAAAATGTCCATGTGGTGTTATAGGAAGAAAAAGTCCACGTGGTGTTAGAGGAAGAAAAAGTCCACGTGGTGTTACAGGATGGAAAAGTCCACGTGGTGTTACAGGAAGGAAAAGTCGACGTGGTGTTACAGGAAGGAAAAGTCCACGTGCTGTTACAGGAAGAAAAAGTCCACGTGGTGTTACAGGAAGAAAACGTCCATGTGGTGTTATAGGAAGAAAATGTCCACGTGGTGGTATAGGATGAAAAAGTCGACGTGGTGTTAGACTAGGTAGAAAAAGTCCATGTGGTGTTACAGGAAGAAAAAGTCCACGAGGTGTTACAGGAAGAAAAAGTCTACGTTCTGTTATAGGAAGAAAAAGTCCACGTGGTGTTATAGGACGAAAAAGTCCACGTGGTGTTAGAGGAAGAAAAAGTCCACGTGGTGTTACAGGAAGAAAACGTCCATGTGGTGTTATAGGAAGAAAAAGTCCACGTGGTGTTATAGGAAAGAAAAAGTCCAGGAGGTGTTACAGGAAGAAAAAGTCCACGTGGTGTTATAGGAAGAAAAAGTCCACGTGATGTTATAGGAAGAAAATGTCCACGTGGTGTTATTGGAAGAAGAAGTCCACGTGGTGTTATAGGAAGAAAAAGTCCACGAGGTGTTACAGGAAGAAAAAGTCTACGTTCTGTTATAGGAAGAAAAAGTCCACGTGGTGTTAGACTAGGAAGAAAAAGTCCATGTGGTGTTATAGGAAGAAAAAGTCCACGTGGTGTTAGAGGAAGAAAAAGTCCACGTGGTGTTACAGGATGGAAAAGTCCACGTGGTGTTACAGGAAGGAAAAGTCGACGTGGTGTTACAGGAAGGAAAAGTCCACGTGGTGTTACAGGAAGAAAAAGTCCACGTGGTGTTACAGGAAGAAAACGTCCATGTGGTTTTATAGGAAGAAAATGTCCACGTGTAGGACGAAAAAGTCGACGTGGTGTTAGACTAGGTAGAAAAAGTCCATGTGGTGTTACAGGAAGAAAAAGTCCACGAGGTGTTACAGGAAGAAAAAGTCTACGTTCTGTTATAGGAAGAAAAAGTCCACGTGGTGTTAGACTAGGAAGAAAAAGTCCATGTGGTGTTATAGGAAGAAAAAGTCCACGAGGTGTTATAGGAAGAAAAAGTCCACGTGGTGTTACAGGAAGAAAAAGTCCACGAGGTGTTATAGAGGAAAAAGTCCACATGATGTTATATGATGAAAATGTCCATGTGCTGTTACAGGAAGAAAAATTCCACGTGGTGTTAGAGGAAGAAAAATTCCACGTGGTGTTACAGGATGGAAAAGTCCACGTGGTGTTACAGTAAGGAAAAGTCCACGTGGTGTTACAGGAAGGAAAAGTCCACGTGGTGTTACAGGAAGAAAAAGTCCACGTGGTGTTACAGGATGGAAAAGTCCACGTGGTGTTACAGGAAGGAAAAGTCGACGTGGTGTTACAGGAAGGAAAAGTCCACGTGGTGTTACAGGAAGGAAAAGTCCACGTGGTGTTATAGGATGAAAATGTCCACGTGGTGTTAGACTAGGAAGAAAAAGTCCATGTGGTGTTATAGGAAGAAAAAGTCAACGTGGTGTTATAGGAACAAAATGTCCATGTGGTGTTATAGGAAGAAAAAGTCCACGAGGTGTTACAGGAAGAAAAAGTCCACGATGTGTTATAGAGGAAAAAGTCCACATGATGTTATAGGATGAAAATGTCCATGTGCTGTTATAGGAAGAAATAGTCCACGTGGTGTTATAGGAAAAGAAAGTCCACGTGGTGTTAGAGGAAGAAAAAGTCCACGTGATGTTATAGGAAGAAAATGTCCATGTGGTGTTATAGGAAGAAAAAGTCCACGTGGTGTTAGAGGAAGAAAAAGTCCACGTGGTGTTACAGGATGGAAAAGTCCACGTGGTGTTACAGGAAGGAAAAGTCGACGTGGTGTTACAGGAAGGAAAAGTCCACGTGGTGTTACAGGAAGGAAAAGTCCACGTGGTGTTACAGGAAGAAAAAGTCCACGTGGTGTTACAGGATGGAAAAGTCCACGTGGTGTTACAGGAAGGAAAAGTCGACGTGGTGTTACAGGAAGGAAAAGTCCACGTGGTGTTACAGGAAGGAAAAGTCCACGTGGTGTTATAGGATGAAAATGTCCACGTGGTGTTAGACTAGGAAGAAAAAGTCCATGTGGTGTTATAGGAAGAAAAAGTCAACGTGGTGTTATAGGAAGAAAATGTCCATGTGGTGTTATAGGAAGAAAAAGTCCACGAGGTGTTACAGGAAGAAAAAGTCCACGATGTGTTATAGAGGAAAAAGTCCACATGATGTTATAGGATGAAAATGTCCATGTGCTGTTATAAGAAGAAATAGTCCACGTGGTGTTATAGGAAAAGAAAGTCCACGTGGTGTTAGAGGAAGAAAAAGTCCACGTGGTGTTACAGGATGGAAAAGTCCACGTGGTGTTACAGGAAGGAAAAGTCGACGTGGTGTTACAGGAAGGAAAAGTCCACGTGGTGTTACAGGAAGAAAAAGTCCACGTGGTGTTACAGGAAGAAAATGTCGATGTGGTGTTATAGGAAGAAAATGTCCACGTGGTGTTATAGGATGAAAAAGTCCACGTGGTGTTAGACTAGGTAGAAAAAGTCCATGTGGTGTTACAGAAAGAAAAAGTCCACGAGGTGTTACAGGAAGAAAAAGTCCACGTGGTGTTATAGGAAGAATAAGTCCACGTGATGTTATAGGAAGAAAATGTCCACGTGGTGTTATTGGAAGAAGAAGTCCACGTGGTGTTATAGGAAGAAAAAGTCCACGTGGTGTTATAGGAAGAAAAAGTCCACGTGGTGTTAGAGGAAGAAAAAGTCCACGTGGTGTTACAGGAAGGAAAAGTCCACGTGCTGTTACGGGAAGGAAAAGTGCACGTGGTGTTACAGGAAGGAAAAGTCCACGTGGTGTTACAGGAAGAAAAAGTCCACGTGGTGTTACAGGAAGAAAACGTCCATGTGGTGTTATAGGAAGAAAATCTCCACGTGGTGTTATAGGATGAAAAAGTCCACGTGGTGTAACAGGAAGAAAACGTCCACGTGGTGTTATAGGAAGAAAAAGTCCATGAGGTGTTACAGGAAGAAAAAGTCCACGTGGTGTTATAGGAAGAAAAAGTCCACGTGATGTTATAGGAAGAAAATGTCCATGTGGTGTTATAGGAAGAAAAAGTCCACGTGGTGTTAGAGGAAGAAAAAGTCCACGTGGTGTTACAGGATGGAAAAGTCCACGTGGTGTTACAGGAAGGAAAAGTCGACGTGGTGTTACAGGAAGGAAAAGTCCACGTGCTGTTACAGGAAGAAAAAGTCCACGTGGTGTTACAGGAAGAAAACGTCCATGTGGTGTTATAGGAAGAAAATGTCCACGTGGTGTTATAGGATGAAAAAGTCGACGTGGTGTTAGACTAGGTAGAAAAAGTCCATGTGGTGTTACAGGAAGAAAAAGTCCACGAGGTGTTACAGGAAGAAAAAGTCTACGTTCTGTTATAGGAAGAAAAAGTCCACGTGGTGTTATAGGACGAAAAAGTCCACGTGGTGTTAGAGGAAGAAAAAGTCCACGTGGTGTTACAGGAAGAAAACGTCCATGTGGTGTTATAGGAAGAAAAAGTCCACGTGGTGTTATAGGAAAGAAAAAGTCCAGGAGGTGTTACAGGAAGAAAAAGTCCACGTGGTGTTATAGGAAGAAAAAGTCCACGTGATGTTATAGGAAGAAAATGTCCACGTGGTGTTATTGGAAGAAGAAGTCCACGTGGTGTTATAGGAAGAAAAAGTCCACATGGTGTTATAGGAAGAAAAAGTCCACGTGGTGTTAGAGGAAGAAAAAGTCCACGTGGTGTTATAGGAAGAAAAAGTCCACATGGTGTTATAGGAAGAAAAAGTCCACGTGGTGTTAGAGGAAGAAAAAGTCCACGTGGTGTTACAGGAAGGAAAAGTCCACGTGGTGTTACGGGAAGGAAAAGTCCACGTGGTGTTACAGGAAGAAAAAGTCCACGTGGTGTTACAGGAAGAAAACGTCCATGTGGTGCTATAGGAAGAAAATCTCCACGTGGTGTTATAGGATGAAAAAGTCCACGTGGTGTTAGACTAGGAAGAAAAAGTCCAAGTAGTGTTATAGGAAGAAAATGTCCACGAGGTGTTACAGGAAGAAAATGTCCACGTTGTGTTACAGGAAGGAAAAGTCCACGTGGTGTAACAGGAAGAAAACGTCCACGTGGTGTTATAGGAAGAAAAAGTCCATGAGGTGTTACAGGAAGAAAAAGTCCACGTGGTGTTATAGGAAGAAAAAGTCCACGTGATGTTATAGGAAGAAAATGTCCATGTGGTGTTATAGGAAGAAAAAGTCCACGTGGTGTTAGAGGAAGAAAAAGTCCACGTGGTGCTACAGGATGGAAAAGTCCACGTGGTGTTACAGGAAGGAAAAGTCGACGTGGTGTTACAGGAAGGAAAAGTCCACGTGCTGTTACAGGAAGAAAAAGTCCACGTGGTGTTACAGGAAGAAAACGTCCACGTGGTGTTATAGGATGAAAAAGTCGACGTGGTGTTAGACTAGGTAGAAAAAGTCCATGTGGTGTTACAGGAAGAAAAAGTCCACGAGGTGTTACAGGAAGAAAAAGTCTACGTTCTGTTATAGGAAGAAAAAGTCCACGTGGTGTTAGACTAGGAAGAAAAAGTCCATGTGGTGTTATAGGAAGAAAAAGTCCACGTGGTGTTAGAGGAAGAAAAAGTCCACGTGGTGTTACAGGATGGAAAAGTCCACGTGGTGTTACAGGAAGGAAAAGTCGTCGTGGTGTTACAGGAAGGAAAAGTCCACGTGGTGTTACAGGAAGAAAAAGTCCACGTGGTGTTACAGGAAGAAAACGTCCATGTGGTGTTATAGGAAGAAAATGTCCACGTGTAGGACGAAAAAGTCGACGTGGTGTTAGACTAGGTAGAAAAAGTCCATGTGGTGTTACAGGAAGAAAAAGTCCACGAGGTGTTACAGGAAGAAAAAGTCTACGTTCTGTTATAGGAAGAAAAAGTCCACGTGGTGTTAGACTAGGAAGAAAAAGTCCATGTGGTGTTATAGGAAGAAAAAGTCCACGAGGTGTTATAGGAAGAAAAAGTCCACGTGGTGTTACAGGAAGAAAAAGTCCACGAGGTGTTATAGAGGAAAAAGTCCACATGATGTTATATGATGAAAATGTCCATGTGCTGTTACAGGAAGAAAAAGTCCACGTGGTGTTAGAGGAAGAAAAATTCCACGTGGTGTTACAGGATGGAAAAGTCCACGTGGTGTTACAGTAAGGAAAAGTCCACGTGGTGTTACAGGAAGGAAAAGTCCACGTGGTGTTACAGGAAGAAAAAGTCCACGTTGTGTTACAGGATGGAAAAGTCCACGTGGTGTTACAGGAAGGAAAAGTCGACGTGGTGTTACAGGAAGGAAAAGTCCACGTGGTGTTACAGGAAGGAAAAGTCCACGTGGTGTTATAGGATGAAAATGTCCACGTGGTGTTAGACTAGGAAGAAAAAGTCCATGTGGTGTTATAGGAAGAAAAAGTCAACGTGGTGTTATAGGAAGAAAATGTCCATGTGGTGTTATAGGAAGAAAAAGTCCACGAGGTGTTACAGGAAGAAAAAGTCCACGATGTGTTATAGAGGAAAAAGTCCACATGATGTTATAGGATGAAAATGTCCATGTGCTGTTATAGGAAGAAATAGTCCACGTGGTGTTATAGGAAAAGAAAGTCCACGTGGTGTTAGAGGAAGAAAAAGTCCACGTGGTGTTACAGGAAGGAAAAGTCCACGTGGTGTTACAGGAAGGAAAAGTCGACGTGGTGTTACAGGAAGGAAAAGTCCACGTGGTGTTACAGGAAGAAAAAGTCCACGTGGTGTTACAGGAAGAAAATGTCGATGTGGTGTTATATGAAGAAAATGTCCACGTGGTGTTATAGGATGAAAAAGTCCATGTGGTGTTATAGGAAGAAAAAGTCCACGTGGTGTTAGACTAGGTAGAAAAAGTCCATGTGGTGTTACAGAAAGAAAAAGTCACGAGGTGTTACAGGAAGAAAAAGTCCACGTGGTGTTATAGGAAGAATAAGTCCACGTGATGTTATAGGAAGAAAATGTCCACGTGGTGTTATTGGAAGAAGAAGTCCACGTGGTGTTATAGGAAGAAAAAGTCCACGTGGTGTTATAGGAAGAAAAAGTCCACGTGGTGTTAGAGGAAGAAAAAGTCCACGTGGTGTTACAGGAAGGAAAAGTCCACGTGCTGTTACGGGAAGGAAAAGTCCACGTGGTGTTACCGGAAGGAAAAGTCCACGTGGTGTTACAGGAAGAAAAAGTCCACGTGGTGTTACAGGAAGAAAACGTCCATGTGGTGTTATAGGAAGAAAATCTCCACGTGGTGTTATAGGATGAAAAAGTCCACGTGGTGTAACAGGAAGAAAACGTCCACGTGGTGTTATAGGAAGAAAAAGTCCATGAGGTGTTACAGGAAGAAAAAGTCCACGTGGTGTTATAGGAAGAAAAAGTCCACGTGATGTTATAGGAAGAAAATGTCCATGTGGTGTTATAGGAAGAAAAAGTCCACGTGGTGTTAGAGGAAGAAAAAGTCCACGTGGTGTTACAGGATGGAAAAGTCCACGTGGTGTTACAGGAAGGAAAAGTCGACGTGGTGTTACAGGAAGGAAAAGTCCACGTGCTGTTACAGGAAGAAAAAGTCCACGTGGTGTTACAGGAAGAAAACGTCCATGTGGTGTTATAGGAAGAAAATGTCCACGTGGTGTTATAGGATGAAAAAGTCGACGTGGTGTTAGACTAGGTAGAAAAAGTCCATGTGGTGTTACAGGAAGAAAAAGTCCACGAGGTGTTACAGGAAGAAAAAGTCTACGTTCTGTTATAGGAGGAAAAAGTCCACGTGGTGTTAGACTAGGAAGAAAAAGTCCATGTGGTGTTATAGGAAGAAAAAGTCCACGAGGTGTTATAGAAAGAAAAAGTCCACGTTGTGTTACAGGAAGAAAAAGTCCACGAGGTGTTATAGAGGAAAAAGTCCACATGATGTTATATGATGAAAATGTCCATGTGCTGTTACAGGAAGAAAAAGTCCACGTGGTGTTATAGGAAGAAAAAGTCCACGTGATGTTATAGGAAGAAAATGTCCATGTGGTGTTATAGGAAGAAAAAGTCCACGTGGTGTTATAGGAAGAAAAAGTCCACGTGGTGTCATAGGAAGAAAAAGTCCACGTGGTGTTAGAGGAAGAAAAAGTCCACGTGGTGTTACAGGAAGGAAAAGTCCACGTGGTGTTACAGGAAGGAAAAGTCCACGTGGTGTTACAGGAAGGAAAAGTCCACGTGGTGTTACAGGAAGAAAAAGTCCACATGGTGTTACAGGAAGAAAACGTCCATGTGGTGTTATAGGAAGAAAATCTCCACGTGGTGTTATAGGATGAAAAAGTCCACGTGGTGTTAGACTAGGAAGAAAAAGTCCATGTAGTGTTATAGGAAGAAAATGTCCACGAGGTGTTACAGGAAGAAAATATCCACGTTGTGTTACAGGAAGGAAAAGTCCACGTGGTGTTACAGGAAGATAAGTCCACGTGGTGTTACAGGAAGAAAAAGTCCACGTGGTGTAACAGGAAGAAAACGTCCACGTGGTGTTATAGGAAGAAAAAGTCCACGAGGTGTTACAGGAAGAAAAAGTCTACATGGTGTTATAGGAAGAAAAAGTCCACGTGATGTTATAGGAAGAAAATGTCCATGTGGTGTTATAGGAAGAAAAAGTCCACGTGGTGTTAGAGGAAGAAAAAGTCCACGTGGTGTTACAGGATGGAAAAGTCCACGTGGTGTTACAGGAAGGAAAAGTCGACGTGGTGTTACAGGAAGAAAAAGTCCACGTGGTGTTACAGGAAGAAAACATCCATGTGGTGTTATAGGAAGAAAATGTCCACGTGGTGTTATAGGATGAAAAAGTGGACGTGGTGTTAGACTAGGAAGAAAAAGTCCATTTGGTGTTACAGGATGAAAAAGTCCACGAGGTGTTACAGGAAGAAAAAGTCTACGTTCTGTTATAGGAAGAAAAAGTCCACGTGGTGTTAGACTAGGAAGAAAAAGACCATGTGGTGTTATAGGAAGAAAAAGTCCACGAGGTGTTATAGGAAGAAAAAGTCCACGTGGTGTTACAGGAAGAAAAAGTCCACGAGGTGTTATAGGAAGAAAAAGTCCACGTGGTGTTAGAGGAAGAAAAAGTCCACGTGGTGTTATAGGATGAAAAAGTCGACGTGGTGTTAGACTAGGTAGAAAAAGACAATGTGGTGTTACAGGAAGAAAAAGTCCACGAGGTGTTACAGGAAGAAAAAGTCTACGTTCTGTTATAGGAAGAAAAAGTCCACCTGGTGATAGACTAGGAAGAAAAAGTCCATGTTGTGTTATAGGAAGAAAAAGTCCACGTGGTGTTAGAGGAAGAAATAGTCCACGTGGTGTTACAGGATGGAAAAGTCCACGTGGTGTTACAGGAAGGAAAAGTCGACGTGGTGTTACAGGAAGGAAAAGTCCACGAGGTGTTATAGGAAGAAAAAGTCCACGTGGTGTTAGAGGAAGAAAAAGTCCACGTGGTGTTACAGGATGGAAAAGTCCACGTGGTGTTACAGGAAGGAAAAGTCGACGTGGTGTTACAGGAAGAAAAAGTCCACGTGGTGTTACAGGAAGAAAACATCCATGTGGTGTTATAGGAAGAAAATGTCCACGTGGTGTTATAGGATGAAAAAGTGGACGTGGTGTTAGACTAGGAAGAAAAAGTCCATTTGGTGTTACAGGATGAAAAAGTCCACGAGGTGTTACAGGAAGAAAAAGTCTACGTTCTGTTATAGGAAGAAAAAGTCCACGTGGTGTTAGACTAGGAAGAAAAAGACCATGTGGTGTTATAGGAAGAAAAAGTCCACGAGGTGTTATAGGAAGAAAAAGTCCACGTGGTGTTACAGGAAGAAAAAGTCCACGAGGTGTTATAGGAAGAAAAAGTCCACGTGGTGTTAGAGGAAGAAAAAGTCCACGTGGTGTTATAGGATGAAAAAGTCGACGTGGTGTTAGACTAGGTAGAAAAAGACAATGTGGTGTTACAGGAAGAAAAAGTCCACGAGGTGTTACAGGAAGAAAAAGTCTACGTTCTGTTATAGGAAGAAAAAGTCCACCTGGTGATAGACTAGGAAGAAAAAGTCCATGTTGTGTTATAGGAAGAAAAAGTCCACGTGGTGTTAGAGGAAGAAATAGTCCACGTGGTGTTACAGGATGGAAAAGTCCACGTGGTGTTACAGGAAGGAAAAGTCGACGTGGTGTTACAGGAAGGAAAAGTCCACGAGGTGTTATAGAGGAAAAAGTCCACATGATGTTATATGATGAAAATGTCCATGTGCTGTTACAGGAAGAAAAAGTCCACGTGGTGTTATAGGAAGAAAAAGTCCCCGTGATGTTATAGGAAGAAAATGTCCATGTGGTGTTATAGGAAGAAAAAGTCCACGTGGTGTTATAGGAAGAAAAAGTCCACGTGGTGTCATAGGAAGAAAAAGTCCACGTGGTGTTAGAGGAAGAAAAAGTCCACGTGGTGTTACAGGAAGGAAAAGTCCACGTGGTGTTACAGGAAGGAAAAGTCCACGTGGTGTTACAGGAAGGAAAAGTCCACGTGGTGTTACAGGAAGAAAAAGTCCACGTGGTGTTACAGGAAGAAAACGTCCATGTGGTGTTATAGGAAGAAAATCTCCACGTGGTGTTATAGGATGAAAAAGTCCACGTGGTGTTAGACTAGGAAGAAAAAGTCCATGTAGTGTTATAGGAAGAAAATGTCCACGAGGTGTTACAGGAAGAAAATATCCATGTTGTGTTACAGGAAGGAAAAGTCCACGTGGTGTTACAGGAAGATAAGTCCACGTGGTGTTACAGGAAGAAAAAGTCCACGTGGTGTAACAGGAAGAAAACGTCCACGTGGAGTTATAGGAAGAAAAAGTCCACGAGGTGTTACAGGAAGAAAAAGTCCACATGGTGTTATAGGAAGAAAAAGTCCACGTGATGTTATAGGAAGAAAATGTCCATGTGGTGTTATAGGAAGAAAAAGTCCACGTGGTGTTAGAGGAAGAAAAAGTCCACGTGGTGTTACAGGATGGAAAAGTCCACGTGGTGTTACAGGAAGGAAAAGTCGACGTGGTGTTACAGGAAGAAAAAGTCCACGTGGTGTTATAGGATGAAAAAGTCCACGTGGTGTTAGACTAGGAAGAAAAAGTCCACGTGGTGTTAGAGGAAGAAAAAGTCCACGTGGTGTTACAGGAAGGAAAAGTCCACGTGCTGTTACGGGAAGGAAAAGTCCACGTGGTGTTACCGGAAGGAAAAGTCCACGTGGTGTTACAGGAAGAAAAAGTCCACGTGGTGTTACAGGAAGAAAACGTCCATGTGGTGTTATAGGAAGAAAATCTCCACGTGGTGTTATAGGATGAAAAAGTCCACGTGGTGTAACAGGAAGAAAACGTCCACGTGGTGTTATAGGAAGAAAAAGTCCATGAGGTGTTACAGGAAGAAAAAGTCCACGTGGTGTTATAGGAAGAAAAAGTCCACGTGATGTTATAGGAAGAAAATGTCCATGTGGTGTTATAGGAAGAAAAAGTCCACGTGGTGTTAGAGGAAGAAAAAGTCCACGTGGTGTTACAGGATGGAAAAGTCCACGTGGTGTTACAGGAAGGAAAAGTCGACGTGGTGTTACAGGAAGGAAAAGTCCACGTGCTGTTACAGGAAGAAAAAGTCCACGTGGTGTTACAGGAAGAAAACGTCCATGTGGTGTTATAGGAAGAAAATGTCCACGTGGTGTTATAGGATGAAAAAGTCGACGTGGTGTTAGACTAGGTAGAAAAAGTCCATGTGATGTTACAGGAAGAAAAAGTCCACGAGGTGTTACAGGAAGAAAAAGTCTACGTTCTGTTATAGGAGGAAAAAGTCCACGTGGTGTTAGACTAGGAAGAAAAAGTCCATGTGGTGTTATAGGAAGAAAAAGTCCACGAGGTGTTATAGAAAGAAAAAGTCCACGTTGTGTTACAGGAAGAAAAAGTCCACGAGGTGTTATAGAGGAAAAAGTCCACATGATGTTATATGATGAAAATGTCCATGTGCTGTTACAGGAAGAAAAAGTCCACGTGGTGTTATAGGAAGAAAAAGTCCACGTGATGTTATAGGAAGAAAATGTCCATGTGGTGTTATAGGAAGAAAAAGTCCACGTGGTGTTATAGGAAGAAAAAGTCCACGTGGTGTCATAGGAAGAAAAAGTCCACGTGGTGTTAGAGGAAGAAAAAGTCCACGTGGTGTTACAGGAAGGAAAAGTCCACGTGGTGTTACAGGAAGGAAAAGTCCACGTGGTGTAACAGGAAGGAAAAGTCCACGTGGTGTTACAGGAAGAAAAAGTCCACATGGTGTTACAGGAAGAAAACGTCCATGTGGTGTTATAGGAAGAAAATCTCCACGTGGTGTTATAGGATGAAAAAGTCCACGTGGTGTTAGACTAGGAAGAAAAAGTCCATGTAGTGTTATAGGAAGAAAATGTCCACGAGGTGTTACAGGAAGAAAATATCCACGTTGTGTTACAGGAAGGAAAAGTCCACGTGGTGTTACAGGAAGATAAGTCCACGTGGTGTTACAGGAAGAAAAAGTCCACGTGGTGTAACAGGAAGAAAACGTCCACGTGGTGTTATAGGAAGAAAAAGTCCACGAGGTGTTACAGGAAGAAAAAGTCTACATGGTGTTATAGGAAGAAAAAGTCCACGTGATGTTATAGGAAGAAAATGTCCATGTGGTGTTATAGGAAGAAAAAGTCCACGTGGTGTTAGAGGAAGAAAAAGTCCACGTGGTGTTACAGGATGGAAAAGTCCACGTGGTGTTACAGGAAGGAAAAGTCGACGTGGTGTTACAGGAAGAAAAAGTCCACGTGGTGTTACAGGAAGAAAACATCCATGTGGTGTTATAGGAAGAAAATGTCCACGTGGTGTTATAGGATGAAAAAGTGGACGTGGTGTTAGACTAGGAAGAAAAAGTCCATTTGGTGTTACAGGATGAAAAAGTCCACGAGGTGTTACAGGAAGAAAAAGTCTACGTTCTGTTATAGGAAGAAAAAGTCCACGTGGTGTTAGACTAGGAAGAAAAAGACCATGTGGTGTTATAGGAAGAAAAAGTCCACGAGGTGTTATAGGAAGAAAAAGTCCACGTGGTGTTACAGGAAGAAAAAGTCCACGAGGTGTTATAGGAAGAAAAAGTCCACGTGGTGTTAGAGGAAGAAAAAGTCCACGTGGTGTTATAGGATGAAAAAGTCGACGTGGTGTTAGACTAGGTAGAAAAAGACAATGTGGTGTTACAGGAAGAAAAAGTCCACGAGGTGTTACAGGAAGAAAAAGTCTACGTTCTGTTATAGGAAGAAAAAGTCCACCTGGTGATAGACTAGGAAGAAAAAGTCCATGTTGTGTTATAGGAAGAAAAAGTCCACGTGGTGTTAGAGGAAGAAAAAGTCCACGTGGTGTTACAGGATGGAAAAGTCCACGTGGTGTTACAGGAAGGAAAAGTCGACGTGGTGTTACAGGAAGGAAAAGTCCACGAGGTGTTATAGAGGAAAAAGTCCACATGATGTTATATGATGAAAATGTCCATGTGCTGTTACAGGAAGAAAAAGTCCACGTGGTGTTATAGGAAGAAAAAGTCCACGTGATGTTATAGGAAGAAAATGTCCATGTGGTGTTATAGGAAGAAAAAGTCCACGTGGTGTTATAGGAAGAAAAAGTCCACGTGGTGTCATAGGAAGAAAAAGTCCACGTGGTGTTAGAGGAAGAAAAAGTCCACGTGGTGTTACAGGAAGGAAAAGTCCACGTGGTGTTACAGGAAGGAAAAGTCCACGTGGTGTTACAGGAAGGAAAAGTCCACGTGGTGTTACAGGAAGAAAAAGTCCACGTGGTGTTACAGGAAGAAAACGTCCATGTGGTGTTATAGGAAGAAAATCTCCACGTGGTGTTATAGGATGAAAAAGTCCACGTGGTGTTAGACTAGGAAGAAAAAGTCCATGTAGTGTTATAGGAAGAAAATGTCCACGAGGTGTTACAGGAAGAAAATATCCATGTTGTGTTACAGGAAGGAAAAGTCCACGTGGTGTTACAGGAAGATAAGTCCACGTGGTGTTACAGGAAGAAAAAGTCCACGTGGTGTAACAGGAAGAAAACGTCCACGTGGAGTTATAGGAAGAAAAAGTCCACGAGGTGTTACAGGAAGAAAAAGTCCACATGGTGTTATAGGAAGAAAAAGTCCACGTGATGTTATAGGAAGAAAATGTCCATGTGGTGTTATAGGAAGAAAAAGTCCACGTGGTGTTAGAGGAAGAAAAAGTCCACGTGGTGTTACAGGATGGAAAAGTCCACGTGGTGTTACAGGAAGGAAAAGTCGACGTGGTGTTACAGGAAGAAAAAGTCCACGTGGTGTTATAGGATGAAAAAGTCCACGTGGTGTTAGACTAGGAAGAAAAAGTCCATGTGGTGTTATAGGAAGAAAAAGTCCACGAGGTGTTATAGGAAGAAAAAGTCCACGTGGTGTTACAGGAAGAAAAAGTCCACGAGGTGTTATAGGAAGAAAAAGTCCACGTGGTGTTAGAGGAAGAAAAAGTCCACGTGGTGTTATAGGATGAAAAAGTCGACGTGGTGTTAGACTAGGTAGAAAAAGTCCATGTGGTGTTACAGGAAGAAAAAGTCCACGAGGTGTTACAGGAAGAAAAAGTCTACGTTCTGTTATAGGAAGAAAAAGTCCACGTGGTGTTAGACTAGGAAGAAAAAGTCCATGTGGTGTTATAGGAAGAAAAAGTCCACGTGGTGTTAGAGGAAGAAAAAGTCCACGTGGTGTTACAGGATGGAAAAGTCCACGTGGTGTTACAGGAAGGAAAAGTCGACGTGCTGTTACAGGAAGGAAAAGTCCACGTGGTGTTACAGGAAGAAAAAGTCCACGTGGTGTTCCAGGAAGAAAACGTCCATGTGGTGTTATAGGAAGAAAATGTCCACGTGTAGGATGAAAAAGTCGACGTGGTGTTAGACTAGGTAGAAAAAGTCCATGTGGTGTTACAGGAAGAAAAAGTCCAAGAGGTGTTACAGGAAGAAAAAGTCTACGTTCTGTTATAGGAAGAAAAAGTCCACGTGGTGTTAGACTAGGAATAAAAAGTCCATGTGGTGTTATAGGAAGAAAATGTCCACGAGGTGTTATAGGAAGAAAAAGTCCACGTGGTTTTACAGGAAGAAAAAGTCCACGAGGTGTTATAGAGGAAAAAGTCCACATGATGTTATATGATGAACATGTCCATGTGCTGTTACAGGAAGAAAAAGTCCACGTGGTGTTAGAGGAAGAAAAATTCCACGTGGTGTTACAGGATGGAAAAGTCCATGTGGTGTTACAGTAAGGAAAAGTCCACGTGGTGTTACAGGAAGGAAAAGTCCACGTGGTGTTACAGGAAGAAAAAGTCCACGTGGTGTTACAGGATGGAAAAGTCCACGTGGTGTTACAGGAAGGAAAAGTCGACGTGGTGTTACAGGAAGGAAAAGTCGACGTGGTGTTACAGGAAGGAAAAGTCCACGTGGTGTTATAGGATGAAAATGTCCACGTGGTGTTAGACTAGGAAGAAAAAGTCCATGTGGTGTTATAGGAAGAAAAAGTCAACGTGGTGTTATAGGAAGAAAATGTCCATGTGGTGTTATAGGAAGAAAAAGTCCACGAGGTGTTACAGGAAGAAAAAGTCCACGATGTGTTATAGAGGAAATGTCCACATGATGTTATAGGATGAAAATGTCCATGTGCTGTTATAGGAAGAAATAGTCCACGTGGTGTTATAGGAAGAAAAAGTACACGTGGTGTTAGAGGAAGAAAAAGTCCACGTGGTGTTACAGGATGGAAAAGTCCACGTGGTGTTAGACTAGGAAGAAAAAGTCCTTGTAGTGTTATAGGAAGAAAATGTCCACGAGGTGTTACAGGAAGAAAATGTCCACGTTGTGTTACAGGAAGGAAAAGTCCACGTGGTGTAACAGGAAGAAAACGTCCACGTGGTGTTATAGGAAGAAAAAGTCCATGAGGTGTTACAGGAAGAAACAGTCCACGTGGTGTTATAGGAAGAAAAAGTCCACGTGATGTTATAGGAAGAAAATGTCCATGTGGTGTTAGGAAGAAAAAGTCCACGTGGTGTTAGAGGAAGAAAAAGTCCACGTGGTGTTACAGGATGGAAAAGTCCACGTGGTGTTACAGGAAGGAAAAGTCGACGTGGTGTTACAGGAAGGAAAAGACCACGTGGTGTTACAGGAAGAAAAAGTCCATGTGGTGTTATAGGAAGAAAATGTCCACGTGGTTTTATAGGATGAAAAAGTCGACGTGGTGTTAGACTAGGTAGAAAAAGTCCATGTGGTGTTACAGGAAGAAAAAGTCCACGAGGTGTTATAGGAAGAAAAAGTCTACGTTCTGTTATAGCAAGAAAAAGTCCACGTGGTGTTAGACTAGGAAGAAAACGTCCATGTGGTGTTATAGGAAGAAAAAGTCCACGAGGTGTTATAGGAAGAAAAAGTCCACGTTGTGTTACAGGAAGAAAAAGTCCACGAGGTGTTATAGAGGAAAAAGTCCACATGATGTTATATGACGAAAATGTCCATGTGCTGTTACAGGAAGAAAAAGTCCACGTGGTGTTATAGGAAGAAAAAGTCCACGTGATGTTATAGGAAGAAAATGTCCATGTGGTGTTATAGGAAGAAAAAGTCCAAGTGGTGTTATAGGAAGAAAAAGTCCACGTGGTGTCATAGGAAGAAAAAGTCCACGTGGTGTTAGAGGAAGAAAAAGTCCACGTGGTGTTACAGGAAGGAAAAGTCCACGTGGTGTTACAGGAAGGAAAAGTCCACGTGGTGTTACAGGAAGGAAAAGTCCACGTGGTGTTACAGGAAGAAAAAGTCCACGTGGTGTTACAGGAAGAAAACGTCCATGTGGTGTTATAGGAAGAAAATCTCCACGTGGTGGTATAGGATGAAAAAGTCCACGTGGTGTTAGACTAGGAAGAAAAAGTCCATGTAGTGTTATAGGAAGAAAATGTCCACGAGGTGTTACAGGAAGAAAATATCCACGTTGTGTTACAGGAAGGAAAAGTCCACGTGGTGTTACAGGAAGATAAGTCCACGTGGTGTTACAGGAAGAAAATGTCCACGTGGTGTAACAGGAAGAAAACGTCCACGTGGTGTTATAGGAAGAAAAAGTCCACGAGGTGTTACAGGAAGAAAAAGTCCACGTGGTGTTATAGGAAGAAAAAGTCCACGTGATGTTATAGGAAGAAAATGTCCATGTGGTGTTATAGGAAGAAAAAGTCCACGTGGTGTTAGAGGAAGAAAATGTCCACGTGGTGTTACAGGATGGAAAAGTCCACGTGGTGTTACAGGAAGGAAAAGTCGACGTGGTGTTACAGGAAGGAAAAGTCCACGTGGTGTTACAGGAAGAAAAAGTCCACGTGGTGTTACAGGAAGAAAACGTCCATGTGGTGTTATAGGAAGAAAATGTCCACGTGGTGTTATAGGATGAAAAAGTCGACGTGGTGTTAGACTAGGTAGAAAAAGTCCATGTGGTGTTACAGGAAGAAAAAGTCCACGAGGTGTTACAGGAAGAAAAAGTCTACGTTCTGTTATAGGAAGAAAAAGTCCACGTGGTGTTAGACTAGGAAGAAAAAGTCCATGTGGTGTTATAGGAAGAAAAAGTCCACGAGGTGTTATAGGAAGAAAAAGTCCACGTGGTGTTACAGGAAGAAAAAGTCCACGAGGTGTTATAGGAAGAAAAAGTCGACGTGGTGTTAGAGGAAGAAAAAGTCCACGTGGTGTTACAGGATGGAAAAGTCCACGTGGTGTTACAGGAAGGGAAAGTCGACGTGGTGTTACAGGAAGGAAAAGTCCACGTGGTGTTACAGGAAGAAAAAGTCCACGTGGTGTTCCAGGAAGAAAAATTCCACGTGGTGTTACAGGAAGGAAAAGTCCACGTGGTGTTACAGGAAGAAAAAGTCCACGTGGTGTTACAGGATGGAAAAGTCCACGTGGTGTTACAGGAAGGAAAAGTCGACGTGGTGTAACAGGAAGGAAAAGTCCACGTGGTGTTACATGAAGGAAAAGTCCACGTGGTGTTATAGGATGAAAATGTCCACGTGGTGTTAGACTAGGAAGAAAAAGTCCATGTGGTGTTATAGGAAGAAAAAGTCCACGTGGTGTTATAGGAAGAAAATGTCCATGTGGTGTTATAGGAAGAAAAGGTCCACGAGGTGTTACAGGAAGAAAAAGTCCACGATGTGTTATAGAGGAAAAAGTCCACACGATGTTATAGGATGAAAATGTCCATGTGCTGTTATAGGAAGAAATAGTCCACGTGCTGTTATAGGAAGAAAAAGTCCACGTGGTGTTACAGGAAGGAAAAGTCGACGTGGTGTTACAGGAAGGAAAAGTCCACGTGGTGTTACAGGAAGAAAATGTCCACGTGGTGTTATTGGAAGAAGAAGTCCACGTGGTGTTATAGGAAGAAAAAGTCCACGTGGTGTTATAGGAAGAAAAAGTCCACGTGGTGTTATAGGAAGAAAAAGTCCACGTGGTGTTAGAGGAAGAAAAAGTCCACGTGGTGTTACAGGAAGGAAAAGTCCACGTGGTGTTACGGGAAGGAAAAGTCCACGTGTTGTTACAGGAAGGAAAAGTCCACGTGGGGTTACAGGAAGAAAAAGTCCACGTGGTGTTACAGGAAGAAAACGTCCATGTGGTGTTATAGGAAGAAAATCTCCACGTGGTGTTATAGGATGAAAAAGTCCACGTTGTGTTAGACTAGGAAGAAAAAGTCCATGTAGTGTTATAGGAAGAAAATGTCCACGAGGTGTTACAGGAAGAAAATGTCCACGTTGTGTTACAGGAAGGAAAAGTCCACGTGGTGTAACAGGAAGAAAACGTCCACGTGGTGTTATTGCAAGAAAAAGTCCATGAGGTGTTACAGGAAGAAAAAGTCCACGTGGTGTTATAGGAAGAAAAAGTCCACGTGATGTTATAGGAAGGAAAAGACCACGTGGTGTTACAGGAAGAAAAAGTCCATGTGGTGTTATAGGAAGAAAATGTCCACGTGGTTTTATAGGATGAAAAAGTCGACGTGGTGTTAGACTAGGTAGAAAAAGTCCATGTGGTGTTACAGGAAGAAAAAATCCACGAGGTGTTACAGGAAGAAAAAGTCTACGTTCTGTTATAGGAAGAAAAAGTCCACGTGGTGTTAGACTAGGAAGAAAAAGTCCATGTGGTGTTATAGGAAGAAAATGTCCATGTGGTGTTATAGGAAGAAAAAGTCCACGTTGTGTTACAGGAAGAAAAAGTCCACGAGGTGTTATAGAGGAAAAAGTCCACATGATGTTATATGATGAAAATGTCCATGTGCTGTTACAGGAAGAAAAAGTCCACGTGGTGTTATAGGAAGAAAATGTCCATGTGGTGTTATAGGAAGAAAAAGTCCACGTGGTGTTATAGGAAGAAAAAGTCCACGTGGTGTCATAGGAAGAAAAAGTCCACGTGGTGTTAGAGGAAGAAAAAGTCCACGTGGTGTTACAGGAAGTTAAAGTCCACGTGGTGTTACAGGAAGGAAAAGTCCACGTGGTGTTACAGGAAGGAAAAGTCCACGTGGTGTTACAGGAAGAAAAAGTCCACGTGGTGTTACAGGAAGAAAACGTCCATGTGGTGTTATAGGAAGAAAATCTCCACGTGGTGTTATAGGATGAAAAAGTCCACGTGGTGTTAGACTAGGAAGAAAAAGTCCATGTAGTGTTATAGGAAGAAAATGTCCACGAGGTGTTACAGGAAGAAAATATCCACGTTCTGTTACAGGAAGGAAAAGTCCACGTGGTGTTACAGGAAGATAAGTCCACGTGGTGTTACAGGAAGAAAATGTCCACGTGGTGTAACAGGTAGAAAACGTCCACGTGGTGTTATAGGAAGAAAAAGTCCACGAGGTGTTACAGGAAGAAAAAGTCCACGTGGTGTTATAGGAAGAAAAAGTCCACGTGATATTATAGGAAGAAAATGTCCATGTGGTGTTATAGGAAGAAAAAGTCCACGTGGTGTTAGAGGAAGAAAAAGTCCACGTTGTGTTACAGGAAGAAAAAGTCCACGAGGTGTTATAGAGGAAAAAGTCCACATGATGTTATATGACGAAAATGTCCATGTGCTGTTACAGGAAGAAAAAGTCCACGTGGTGTTATAGGAAGAAAAAGTCCACGTGATGTTATAGGAAGAAAATGTCCATGTGGTGTTATAGGAAGAAAAAGTCCAAGTGGTGTTATAGGAAGAAAAAGTCCACGTGGTGTCATAGGAAGAAAAAGTCCACGTGGTGTTAGAGGAAGAAAAAGTCCACGTGGTGTTACAGGAAGGAAAAGTCCACGTGGTGTTACAGGAAGGAAAAGTCCACGTGGTGTTACAGGAAGGAAAAGTCCACGTGGTGTTACAGGAAGAAAAAGTCCACGTGGTGTTACAGGAAGAAAACGTCCATGTGGTGTTATAGGAAGAAAATCTCCACGTGGTGGTATAGGATGAAAAAGTCCACGTGGTGTTAGACTAGGAAGAAAAAGTCCATGTAGTGTTATAGGAAGAAAATGTCCACGAGGTGTTACAGGAAGAAAATATCCACGTTGTGTTACAGGAAGGAAAAGTCCACGTGGTGTTACAGGAAGATAAGTCCACGTGGTGTTACAGGAAGAAAATGTCCACGTGGTGTAACAGGAAGAAAACGTCCACGTGGTGTTATAGGAAGAAAAAGTCCACGAGGTGTTACAGGAAGAAAAAGTCCACGTGGTGTTATAGGAAGAAAAAGTCCACGTGATGTTATAGGAAGAAAATGTCCATGTGGTGTTATAGGAAGAAAAAGTCCACGTGGTGTTAGAGGAAGAAAATATCCACGTGGTGTTACAGGATGGAAAAGTCCACGTGGTGTTACAGGAAGGAAAAGTCGACGTGGTGTTACAGGAAGGAAAAGTCCACGTGGTGTTACAGGAAGAAAAAGTCCACGTGGTGTTACAGGAAGAAAACGTCCATGTGGTGTTATAGGAAGAAAATGTCCACGTGGTGTTATAGGATGAAAAAGTCGACGTGGTGTTAGACTAGGTAGAAAAAGTCCATGTGGTGTTACAGGAAGAAAAAGTCCACGAGGTGTTACAGGAAGAAAAAGTCTACGTTCTGTTATAGGAAGAAAAAGTCCACGTGGTGTTAGACTAGGAAGAAAAAGTCCATGTGGTGTTATAGGAAGAAAAAGTCCACGAGGTGTTATAGGAAGAAAAAGTCCACGTGGTGTTACAGGAAGAAAAAGTCCACGAGGTGTTATAGGAAGAAAAAGTCGACGTGGTGTTAGAGGAAGAAAAAGTCCACGTGGTGTTACAGGATGGAAAAGTCCACGTGGTGTTACAGGAAGGGAAAGTCGACGTGGTGTTACAGGAAGGAAAAGTCCACGTGGTGTTACAGGAAGAAAAAGTCCACGTGGTGTTCCAGGAAGAAAAATTCCACGTGGTGTTACAGGAAGGAAAAGTCCACGTGGTGTTACAGGAAGAAAAAGTCCACGTGGTGTTACAGGATGGAAAAGTCCACGTGGTGTTACAGGAAGGAAAAGTCGACGTGGTGTAACAGGAAGGAAAAGTCCACGTGGTGTTACATGAAGGAAAAGTCCACGTGGTGTTATAGGATGAAAATGTCCACGTGGTGTTAGACTAGGAAGAAAAAGTCCATGTGGTGTTATAGGAAGAAAAAGTCCACGTGGTGTTATAGGAAGAAAATGTCCATGTGGTGTTATAGGAAGAAAAGGTCCACGAGGTGTTACAGGAAGAAAAAGTCCACGATGTGTTATAGAGGAAAAAGTCCACACGATGTTATAGGATGAAAATGTCCATGTGCTGTTATAGGAAGAAATAGTCCACGTGCTGTTATAGGAAGAAAAAGTCCACGTGGTGTTACAGGAAGGAAAAGTCGACGTGGTGTTACAGGAAGGAAAAGTCCACGTGGTGTTACAGGAAGAAAATGTCCACGTGGTGTTATTGGAAGAAGAAGTCCACGTGGTGTTATAGGAAGAAAAAGTCCACGTGGTGTTATAGGAAGAAAAAGTCCACGTGGTGTTATAGGAAGAAAAAGTCCACGTGGTGTTAGAGGAAGAAAAAGTCCACGTGGTGTTACAGGAAGGAAAAGTCCACGTGGTGTTACGGGAAGGAAAAGTCCACGTGTTGTTACAGGAAGGAAAAGTCCACGTGGGGTTACAGGAAGAAAAAGTCCACGTGGTGTTACAGGAAGAAAACGTCCATGTGGTGTTATAGGAAGAAAATCTCCACGTGGTGTTATAGGATGAAAAAGTCCACGTTGTGTTAGACTAGGAAGAAAAAGTCCATGTAGTGTTATAGGAAGAAAATGTCCACGAGGTGTTACAGGAAGAAAATGTCCACGTTGTGTTACAGGAAGGAAAAGTCCACGTGGTGTAACAGGAAGAAAACGTCCACGTGGTGTTATTGCAAGAAAAAGTCCATGAGGTGTTACAGGAAGAAAAAGTCCACGTGGTGTTATAGGAAGAAAAAGTCCACGTGATGTTATAGGAAGGAAAAGACCACGTGGTGTTACAGGAAGAAAAAGTCCATGTGGTGTTATAGGAAGAAAATGTCCACGTGGTTTTATAGGATGAAAAAGTCGACGTGGTGTTAGACTAGGTAGAAAAAGTCCATGTGGTGTTACAGGAAGAAAAAGTCCACGAGGTGTTACAGGAAGAAAAAGTCTACGTTCTGTTATAGGAAGAAAAAGTCCACGTGGTGTTAGACTAGGAAGAAAAAGTCCATGTGGTGTTATAGGAAGAAAATGTCCATGTGGTGTTATAGGAAGAAAAAGTCCACGTTGTGTTACAGGAAGAAAAAGTCCACGAGGTGTTATAGAGGAAAAAGTCCACATGATGTTATATGATGAAAATGTCCATGTGCTGTTACAGGAAGAAAAAGTCCACGTGGTGTTATAGGAAGAAAATGTCCATGTGGTGTTATAGGAAGAAAAAGTCCACGTGGTGTTATAGGAAGAAAAAGTCCACGTGGTGTCATAGGAAGAAAAAGTCCACGTGGTGTTAGAGGAAGAAAAAGTCCACGTGGTGTTACAGGAAGTTAAAGTCCACGTGGTGTTACAGGAAGGAAAAGTCCACGTGGTGTTACAGGAAGGAAAAGTCCACGTGGTGTTACAGGAAGAAAAAGTCCACGTGGTGTTACAGGAAGAAAACGTCCATGTGGTGTTATAGGAAGAAAATCTCCACGTGGTGTTATAGGATGAAAAAGTCCACGTGGTGTTAGACTAGGAAGAAAAAGTCCATGTAGTGTTATAGGAAGAAAATGTCCACGAGGTGTTACAGGAAGAAAATATCCACGTTCTGTTACAGGAAGGAAAAGTCCACGTGGTGTTACAGGAAGATAAGTCCACGTGGTGTTACAGGAAGAAAATGTCCACGTGGTGTAACAGGTAGAAAACGTCCACGTGGTGTTATAGGAAGAAAAAGTCCACGAGGTGTTACAGGAAGAAAAAGTCCACGTGGTGTTATAGGAAGAAAAAGTCCACGTGATATTATAGGAAGAAAATGTCCATGTGGTGTTATAGGAAGAAAAAGTCCACGTGGTGTTAGAGGAAGAAAAAGTCCACGTGGTGTTACAGGATGGAAAAGTCCACGTGGTGTTACAGGAAGGAAAAGTCGACGTGGTGTTACAGGAAGGAAAAGTCCACGTGGTGTTACAGGAAGAAAAAGTCCACGTGGTGTTACAGGAAGAAAACGTCCATGTGGTGTTATAGGAAGAAAATGTCCACGTGGTGTTATAGGATGAAAAAGTCGACGTGGTGTTAGACTAGGTAGAAAAAGTCCATGTGGTGTTACAGGAAGAAAAAGTCCACGAGGTGTTACAGGAAGAAAAAGTCTACGTTCTGTTATAGGAAGAAAAAGTCCACGTGGTGTTAGACTAGGAAGAAAAAGTCCATGTGGTGTTATAGGAAGAAAAAGTCCACGAGGTGTTATAGAAAGAAAAAGTCCACGTGGTGTTACAGGAAGAAAAAGTCCACGAGGTGTTATAGGAAGAAAAAGTCCACGTGGTGTTAGAGGAAGAAAAAGTCCACGTGGTGTTACAGGATGGAAACGTCCACGTGGTGTTACAGGAAGGAAAAGTCGACGTGGTGTTACAGGAAGGAAAAGTCCACGTGGTGTTACAGGAAGAAAAAGTCCACGTGGTGTTCCAGGAAGAAAACGTCCATGTGGTGTTATAGGAAGAAAATGTCCACGTGTAGGATGAAAAAGTCGACGTGGTGTTAGACTAGGTAGAAAAAGTCCATGTGGTGTTACAGGAAGAAAAAGTCCAAGAGGTGTTACAGGAAGAAAAAGTCTACGTTCTGTTATAGGAAGAAAAAGTCCACGTGGTGTTAGACTAGGAAGAAAAAGTCCACGTGGTGTTATAGGAAGAAAAAGTCCACGAGGTGTTATAGGAAGAAAAAGTCCACGTGGTGTTACAGGAAGAAAAAGTCCACGAGGTGTTACAGGAAGGAAAAGTCCACGAGGTGTTATAGAGGAAAAAGTCCACATGATGTTATATGATGAAAATGTCCATGTGCTGTTACAGGAAGAAAAAGTCCACGTGGTGTTACAGGAAGAAAATGTCGATGTGGTGTTATAGGAAGAAAATGTCCACGTGGTGTTATAGGATGAAAAAGTCCACGTGGTGTTAGACTAGGTAGAAAAAGTCCATGTGGTGTTACAGAAAGAAAAAGTCCACGAGGTGTTACAGGAAGAAAAAGTCCACGTGGTGTTATAGGAAGAAAAAGTCCACGTGATGTTATAGGAAGAAAATGTCCACGTGGTGTTATTGGAAGAAGAAGTCCACGTGGTGTTATAGGAAGAAAAAGTCCACGTGGTGTTATAGGAAGAAAAAGTCCACGTGGTGTTAGAGGAAGAAAAAGTCCACGTGGTGTTACAGGAAGGAAAAGTCCACGTGGTGTTACGGGAAGGAAAAGTCCACGTGTTGTTACAGGAAGGAAAAGTCCACATGGGGTTACAGGAAGAAAAAGCCCACGTGGTGTTACAGGAAGAAAACGTCCATGTGGTGTTATAGGAAGAAAATCTCCACGTGGTGTTATAGGATGAAAAAGTCCACGTTGTGTTAGACTAGGAACAAAAAGTCCATGTAGTGTTATAGGAAGAAAATGTCCACGAGGTGTTACAGGAAGAAAATGTCCACGTTGTGTTACAGGAAGGAAAAGTCCACGTGGTGTAACAGGAAGAAAACGTCCACATGGTGTTATAGCAAGAAAAAGTCCATGAGGTGTTACAGGAAGAAAAAGTCCACGTGGTGTTATAGGAAGAAAAAGTCCACGTGATGTTATAGGAAGAAAATGTCCATGTGGTGTTATAGGAAGAAAAAGTCCACGTGGTGTTAGAGGAAGAAAAAGTCCACGTGGTGTTACAGGATGGAAAAGTCCACGTGGTGTTACAGGAAGGAAAAGTCGACGTGGTGTTACAGGAAGGAAAAGTCCACGTGGTGTTACAGGAAGAAAAAGTCCACGTGGTGTTACAGGAAGAAAACGTCCATGTGGTGTTATAGGAAGAAAATGTCCACGTGGTGTTATAGGATGAAAAAGTCGACGTGGTGTTAGACTAGGTAGAAAAAGTCCATGTGGTGTTACAGGAAGAAAAAGTCCACGAGGTGTTACAGGAAGAAAAAGTCTACGTTCTGTTATAGGAAGAAAAAGTCCACATGGTGTTAGACTAGGAAGAAAAAGTCCATGTGGTGTTATAGGAAGAAAAAGTCCACGTGGTGTTATAGGAAGAAAAAGTCCACGTTGTGTTATAGGAAGAAAAAGTCCACGTTGTGTTACAGGAAGAAAAAGTCCACGAGGTGTTATAGAGGAAAAAGTCCACATGATGTTATATGATGAAAATGTCCATGTGCTGTTACAGGAAGAAAAAGTCCACGTGGTGTTATAGGAAGAAAAAGTCCACGTGATGTTATAGGAAGAAAATGTCCATGTGGTGTTATAGGAAGAAAAAGTCCACGTGGTGTTATAGGAAGAAAAAGTCCACGTGGTGTCATAGGAAGAAAAAGTCCACGTGGTGTTAGAGGAAGAAAAAGTCCACGTGGTGTTACAGGAAGGAAAAGTCCACGTGGTGTTACAGGAAGGAAAAGTCCACGTGGTGTTACAGGAAGGAAAAGTCCACGTGGTGTTACAGGAAGAAAAAGTCCACGTGGTGTTACAGGAAGAAAACGTCCATGTGGTGTTATAGGAAGAAAATCTCCACGTGGTGTTATAGGATGAAAAAGTCCACGTGGTGTTAGACTAGGAAGAAAAAGTCCATGTAGTGTTATAGGAAGAAAATGTCCACGAGGTGTTACAGGAAGAAAATGTCCACGTTGTGTTACAGGAAGGAAAAGTCCACGTGGTGTTACAGGAAGATAAGTCCATGTGGTGTTACAGGAAGAAAAAGTCCACGTGGTGTAACAGGAAGAAAACGTCCACGTAGTGTTATAGGAAGAAAAAGTCCACGAGGTGTTACAGGAAGAAAAAGTCCACGTGGTGTTATAGGAAGAAAAAGTCCACGTGATGTTATAGGAAGAAAATGTCCATGTGGTGTTATAGGAAGAAAAAGTCCACGTGGTGTTAGAGGAAGAAAAAGTCCACGTGGTGTTACAGGATGGAAAAGTCCACGTGGTGTTACAGGAAGGAAAAGTCGACGTGGTGTTACAGGAAGGAAAAGCCCACGTGGTGTTACAGGAAGAAAAAGTCCACGTGGTGTTACAGGAAGAAAACGTCCATGTGGTGTTATAGGAAGAAAATCTCCACGTGGTGTTATAGGATGAAAAAGTCGACGTGGTGTTAGACTAGGTAGAAAAAGTCCATGTGGTGTTACAGGAAGAAAAAGTCCACGAGGTGTTACAGGAAGAAAAAGTCTACGTTCTGTTATAGGAAGAAAAAGTCCACGTGGTGTTAGACTAGGAAGAAAAAGTCCATGTGGTGTTATAGGAAGAAAAAGTCCACGAGGTGTTATAGGAAGAAAAAGTCCACGTGGTGTTACAGGAAGAAAAAGTCCACGATGTGTTATAGAGGAAAAAGTCCACATGATGTTATTTGATGAAAATGTCCATGTGCTGTTACAGGAAGAAAAAGTCCACGTGGTGTTATAGGAAGAAAAAGTCCACATGATGTTATAGGAAGAAAATGTCCATGTGGTGTTATAGGAAGAAAAAGTCCACGAGGTGTTACAGGAAGAAAAAGTCCACGATGTGTTATAGAGGAAAAAGTCCACATGATGTTATAGGATGAAAATGTCCACCTTGTGTTAGAGGAAGAAAAAGTCCACGTGGTGTTACAGGAAGGAAAAGTCCACGTGTTGTTACAGGAAGGAAAAGTCCACGTGGTGTTACAGGAAGGAAAAGTCAACGTGGTGTTACAGGAAGAAAAAGTGCACGTGGTGTTATACGAAGAAAAAGTGCACGTGGTGTTATAGGAAGAAAAAGTCCATGTGTTGCTATAGGAAGAAAAAGTCCACGAGGTGTTGCAGGAAGAAAAAGTCCACAATGTGTTATAGAGGAAAAAGTCCACATGATGTTATAGGATGAAAATGTCCATGTGCTGTTATAGGAAGAAAAAGTCCACGTGGTGTTAGAGGAAGAAAAAGTCCACGTGGTGTTACAGGATGGAAAAGTCCACGTGGTGTTACAGGAAGGAAAAGTCGACGTGGTGTTACAGGAAGGAAAAGTCGACGTTGTGTTACAGGAAGAAAAAGTCCACGTGGTGTTACAGGAAGAAAACGTCCATGTGGTGTTATAGGAAGAAAATGTCCACGTGGTGTTACAGGAAGAAAAAGTCCACGTGGTGTTACAGGAAGGAAAAGTCCATGTGGTGTTATAGGAAGAAAATGTCCATGCGGTTTTATAGGAAGAAAAAGTCCATGTGGTGTTATAGGAAGAAAATGTCCTTGTGGTGTTATAGGAAGAAAATGTCCATGTGGTGTTATAGGAAGAAAAAGTCCATGTGGTGTTATAGGAAGAAAAAGTCCATGTGGTGTTATAGGAAGAAAAAGTCCAGGTGGTGTTATAGGAAGAAAAAGTCCACGTGGTGTTATAGGAAGAAAAAGTCCAGGTGGTGTTAGACTAGGAAGAAAAAGTCCATGTGGTGTTATAGGAAGAAAAAGTCCACGTGGTGTTATAGGAAGAAAAAGTCCACGTGTTGTTACAGAAAGAAAAAGTCCACGTGGTGTTATTGGAAGAAAAATTCCACGTGGTGTTACAGGAAGAAAAAGTCCACGAGGTGTTATAGGAAGAAAAAGTCCATGTGGTGTTAGACTAGGACTAGGTGTAGAATTAGAGTAAATAATATTATCCAGTAAACAATCTCTGAAATACCTTAAGAGAGAATAGCATGTCAAGTAAAGGAACGGCAGTTGAGATTCTGAGCAAAAAATTCCCATTAATTAAAAATGAGATCACATAAACTTCAGAAAAATGGGAAAAAAGAACCAATAACCTGGTCACAAAGTGGCCAAGTGCAGGAACGTTTAATGTAAGTTTGTGCGAAGAAATGGAGGGACTAATTAAAAATTACAAACCAAAAGTTAAATCTAAGAAAAGAGGGCAAAAAAGTGAACTTAAAATGGAAGAGCTAAAACTCTTCAGAACGGAGGAAGGCTGAGGAGGACAGGTAGAATATTGATTACAAGCGAGGAAGACACTAAAGTGCTGGAGAAACAGCCTGTTAAATAGAGAGAAGGGCACGGTGAGAAACTGGCTTCAGCTCCATACCCAGATGCGGAAGAAACAGAAAAACCCCCTCCCTATAATGAGGCAGGAACCCTAAGAAGTGCCCCCTGCTGACGGGAACAGTAAACATGCAGGGAGAAGTCCAATGGAGAGGTGGAGATTGCGTTCAATACTATTAAGCAGGAACTGCAGTCAGCACCAGCATTAGCTTTGCCTGACTACGAGAAGGTTTTTCATCTGTATGTATCCAACCGACAGGAGGGTTATGTCACAGCAGTTCTAACACAAGAGACAGGCACAGGAAAAGCAAAGCAGCCGATAGCAAACTACAGTACGAGACTAGATGAGGTGGCTCAGGGGTATCCACCCTGATGTCAGGGATTGGCGGCGCTGTACTACGCATATGAAAAGGCATCATCGGTAACCCTGGGCTATCCTGTGACTCTGTACACACACCACAAAGTAGCAGAATTGCTGGAAAGAGGGAAATTTGTGCTGACGCCAGCCAGGATAGCTGCGTATCAGATGCTATTGACATTTCCAGATATAACTATACAGAGATGCACTACCAGTAATATAGCCGATTATGTCCCTTTAGACTGTGAAGGAGAACCCCATGATTGTGTAGGGAAAACGATGACATTTGCCAAATTGAGAGCAGATTTACGGTCAGAACCACCGGAGGATGCAGATAAAAAGGTTCTGTTCGTAGATGGCTCTTGTTACAGGGATTATGATGGAAATCATGCAGGGTTCTCAGTCGTGCAGCGGGATCAGTCGAGCTATAAGATTATCAGGATGGAATCCTGTTCCCAACCGTGTTCCGCCCAACTAGCGGAAATCAAAGCCCTGACAGCTGCGTGTGAAATGATGGAAGGTGAGACAGTAGACATCTATACTGATTCGGCATATGCCCATGGAGTATGCCATTTGTTCGGGGCAGTGTGGAAGCAGAGAGGTTTTAAAAAGAGTAATGGAGATCCCATACAACATTGTCAGCAAATTCTAGACTTAATAAAAGCCATAATGAAACCTAAAGCATTGGCTATAGTAAAATGCCAGGCAAATAAAAAGGGAAACGATGCAATAACAAAGGGAAATCAAGCTGCGGACGAGGCAGCCAGAAAAGCGTCTGGGTGTACATCAGCTGTCATTGCCCCCCAGGTAAGCCTAACTCCAGAACCTGAGGTAGAGGACCTAATTGAAATACAAGGTAAGGCAACTTTGGCAGAACAGACAATGTGGAGACGACGGGGGGCCAAGCAGAACCCGGAAGGCTTGTGGAGCATGGAAGACGGTTTGCTGATAGCACCCACCCCTCTACTGATGATTCTGATTTCAGAAGCACATGGGATTGACCATTGTACAAGGGGGGGAGTGATAAAGAAAATAAAGAAGGATGGTTTTTGGTCACCTTATTTACAGGCTTCAGTGGACTTTGTCTTGTCACAGTGCCAGGTATGCGCACAGAATAATGTTCGAAAGGGAATTACAACCCCAATAGGTCACATTCCTGTATCTGAAGGACCATTTAAATATCTAGTGATCGATTACATAGACATGATAAAGACAGTGAGAGGGAAAAGATACATGCTGGTAGTAATTGATCGATTTAGCAGATGGATGGAGGAGATACCTTCAAGAGATCAAGGGACAAAGCCAGTGGTAAAATTTCTGACAAGTGAAGTGATCCCAAGGTTTGGAATACCTACAGAAGTTAGCTCAGACAATGGTTCAGCTTTTATCCAGAAAGTGGTCAAACTGGTACTACAGGCGCTGAGGATAAAGCAAAGATTTGGATGTGTATACCACCCTCAGTCGCAGGGCATGGTAGAGAGAACTAATGGAACCCTGAAAGCCAAACTAAACAAAATTTGTGCAGACACTAAACTTAATTGGGTCGATGCTTTACCGTTAGCATTGATGAGTTACCGCATGCAAACTAATCGAATCACATGCCTGACACCGCATGAGATGCTAACTGGGAGGCCCATGCCAGTGCCCCAGTGGAGAGGGCCGTATAAGGGACCTAGTTTGGAACAATTGGAAATAGAATTGAAATACAGTTCAGGTAGAAGGACGCTCCACCTGGTACCATCTGAACCATTGCACGAGGGCAGTCCCGCAAGGGCAATCAGGTGAAGTGTCCGAGGTAAGTGATGCGGAAGAGCAGTTAGCAAGAGACAGACGGGGGAATGAAGCTGACACTGCACCGCAGGAGTTTGATCAATTAGTAAGGGAAACTTTTGATCCTGAGGACGGGCCTGAAGACCCCCAGGATATGGTGGTGGATAGAAGGGCTTCTTCAGATAATGGGGATGAGCTGGGAACGACGAGTCGTGCCCCTGGGGACAAAGCACCCACATACTCCAGTGCAGACTTGGAAACCACTAGTGTGGCAGATATGGAATGGGACTGGTAACCTACAGAAAAGAAGTAAGAGGAGCACAACACTTACCTCCTCACCATGGTTACAGACACGTACTAATCAGTGGTATCAATGGGCAACTTACATGGCAGGAATGATGAAGAGACAGAATTGTTACCTGTGCTCAAGGGAAAGCCCCACTCAGCATGTAGTTCCCATGCCTTATAACTCCTCCACATGCACGCGGTGGTGAAGAGAGCACAGGGAACAATGTGGGCAATGATGTTCAGTTCCAGTTAGGGCTTGTCACAGGAGGATTTGTGTTAACATGGATCCTTGTTATCGAAACTGTCTGAACAATGCATCAATGTGCCCATATTAGTGTATGTTATATCAGGCGTCCTCGCAGTTTGATAAAAACAAGCTTGCCTATCACTGTAATTATAGCAGACCCGGGGCTATTAATAAAAGAAGCCAGACACCTACACTGCAACAGCTTATAATGCAGGACCATCTGAATTATGAATGTTTCATGCGGGTGGGCACTCACCTGGTTGGCCATTTCCGAGGCAACTGCACTCAGGCATGGGATGTAACCCCAGGTAAAAGACACTTGACGGGTTCCCCTCCTCCTGAGGGTGCAATGGACTCTCAGACTATCCCATTAGCAGACACTTGGTGGCTGTGTGGACAGGAAGGAGGTCTGAGATCTACGCTCCCCCTCAGGTGGGCAGGAACATGTACGCGTGTCATGCTGCTTCAGGAAGTTATAATGTCCCCTGAAGTACAGTCCAGCACTAACTTCCCTGAGCAGCGGACACTGCTATGGCAGAAGAGACAATATGATCCGGATTGACAGTATAGGGCAGCCGAGAGGTATACCTAATGAATTCAAAGCACGAAATGAGATTGCTGCATACCTGTGATAGGGGTAAGCAAAAATTTTGAATGGATAAACTATATACACTACAATCAACAGAGATTCATTAACTACACCGATGATGCACTGGAGGCCTTAGGGCAACAGCTGGATGCAACTAGCAGGATGGCGTGGCAAAACAGACATGTACAGGATTGGCTTTTGGCAGAAAAAGTGGGTGTGTGTGTAATGTTTGGAGAACAATGCTGCACTTTCATACCGAACAATACTAGCCCAGAAGGGTCTTTCACCAGAGCAATGAATAAATTAAAGAATCTGCGGACGGAGGTTAAACAGAATGCAGGATTTGAACATCAGTTTTTTGATTGGTTAGAAAGTAGACTCAGAGGATGGGGAGCATGGCTGACTAAAATAGCAATAACTGTCAGTATTGTATTGTTGAGCTGTGCGCTTGTGCTGTGCTGTTTTCTTCCTTGTCTCAAATCTCTTGTAGTGCGTGCTGCAACCAAACAATTTCCGTGGCAATTACTGAAGCAAGCTTAGTGGAGAAAGAAACACCGAAAATGTATCGTTACAGCCTACAACACCTGCAGGATGAACAAGAGCAAAACGACAATGTGGGAGTAGATTGTAAGGGCTTATGAGTCTATTTCCCTGTCTCAGGTACAGAGGGACAGGTTTTTGGATCAGCGGCCCAGGGTAACTGGGAGAAAATACTTTGAAGTCTTGGCGCAGAAAATTATAGTTTAACCCGAGATTTGGGAATAAGTGCTTGAGTTTATTGGGGCTTTTGTACGCGGACTCTTAGTCTTTTCTCTGTGTGAGACCCTCTGGGTCTCAAAGGGGGGATATATTGGAGTATAAAAGTATAAATTTTACTGTGTAACCAAAACTATGAAGTCAGTTTTGAAACTTGCTATTTGCTATGCATGTACCCAATTTAGTAGGAGAATGAAATCTTAAGAATGTAGAAGACAATGGTGTGTTAATGAGAAGTAGCTAAAGAGATGTAGATTAGAACATAATTAAATCAATCGTAAAAACAATAGGGGCAAAAGTTGTACATGTGGTACGTGTGATACACCATTATAGACCGATTAAATATGCTAATGCAACTGGACCAGGAGATTGCTATAAAAAATGCTGTGTCCGGGGATCGGTGGGCAATCAGCAACTAGCTCAATGACTGTCTCAGCTTTGATTTGCAAATTAAAGTTTAACCCTTCTTGAAGAATCTTCTGCGTCTCTTGCTCATTTCTGGGGCACGAGAAACCACGACACTACACATACGTGCCTCCAGAGACTGTGTTTTCATTAGAGAGGCTGTCAGAGACACCTGTAAAGGCGACCCAGATCAAGCAATGGACAGAGGGGGACCCAGTCCTGTCTCAAGTCAAGACTTTCCTTTTCCAAGGTTGGCCCAGAGTTGTGGAAGGAGAGGAACTGAGGCCTTAGGCCAAGCGCAAGATGGAACTGAGTCTGCAGGATGGCTGCATTTTCTGGGGGGGGGGAGGGTCATCATGCCTCCCCCTGGCCGGTCACAGATTGTGGAGGAAATTCATGAGACTCACCCAGGGGTGTCAAGAATAAAAAGATTTGCAAGATCCTACGTCTGGTGGCCAAGAATGGATCAGGATCTGGAGAACAAGGTAAAATCATGCACGCAATGTCAGACCAATCAGAACATGCCGCCACCAGCTCCTTTGCACCCATGGGAGTGGCCAGTCTACCCCTGGTCTAGGCTACATTTGGACTTTGCTGACCCCTTTATGGGGCAGATGTTTCCTGTAATGGTAGATGCGCACTCCAAATGGATCAAAGCTCACATCATGAGCAACAACACAGCCCCCTCAACCATAGACAAACTAAGGCAAGTGTTTGCAGTCCACGGGTTGCCTGACACTCTGGTCACTGATAATGGCCCGATGTTCACCAGTGCGCTGTTCAGTGAGTTCATGTGGCAGAATGGCATTCGTCACATTCAGACGGCCCCTTTCCACCCAGCCTCAAATGGTTTGGCTGAGCAGGCTGTTCAGACAGTGAAGGAAGGCCTGAAGCGGATGACAGGGTATTCTCTTAGTACCCGGCTTTCACGTTTCCTGTTTAAATACTGCCTCATTCCACAGACTACGACTGCACGCACTCCAGCAGAGATGCTGATGGGGCGTAGGCCCAAGTCAAGATTGGACCTGCTACGCCTGGACATGAAGGCAAAAGTGGAGAGAAAGCAGGAAAAGCAGGAGGAGGGACATGATCAACATGTGTGAGACAAACAGAATTGGATGACAATGTCTATGTGAGAAACAATCAGTAATGACTATCTGGGGTTATTCTTAAGCAGAGTGGTCCAGTCTCCTGTGTTGTTAAGCTGACTGATGGGCGTGTTTTCCACAGACATCAGGACCATGTGCGCCTGTGTCATGATTCTGACTCAGAGGAAGACAGTTCCATGGAGTTTAGTGAGACAGACTACTGGGGAAGCATGTCCATCAATGACTTTGCTAGAGGGACACGCACTGGCAGAGTCCCCTTAAGAGGATGGACATTCTCACGTGGACACACAGACCCCTCTCGTGTTCCCAACACCAGATCCACCCAAAACACCCTCACCAGCGGTGCCTGCTGGGTCACCGGGGGTAGTGAGTAGATCGCAGCGTTCTCGCAAACCTCCTGACAGACTGAATCTTTGATTGGATAGTTTCTTCTGTTGTTAGATTGAATGTTGAATTTGCCATGTTTTTTAGGTGTTTTTGTATTGGTAACCTGTTGCTAATGATACCACTGTTTTTATTTCCCAGTTCTTCTCTATTTGGGGAATGTTGGATTTTAAAGGGGGAGAAGTGTTGTAATGTGAGTATTATTAAAAGTAAGTTAATACTAATTGGGAAGCTGTTGGTAGCAAGAGGTGAGATCCGGGGTTGGTGGGGTCTTTACTTCCGCTCTTTTTACTCCCAGTGTGCATTGTATGTAGTTCCTCCACACAGGCCACACGAGGTCCCTGGAAGCCTCTGTATTGTAAATATCATTTGCCGTCCCAGATAAAGATGCTCTTTTAGCCATCAAGTTGTCAAGTGGTCTTTTTGTAAAGTAGAAGTTACCACAACTCTCATCTGTTTTACTCTTTATATAACTGTAAAAAAAACTTTTCAGTATCCTCTTTTATATTATTGGCTGGCTTGTCTCATTTAATCTATTCTCTCTTATGGTTTTATTTAGTTGCCCTCTGCTGATGCTATATGTTACACCCCTGAAAAACAGGGAGAAATAACCACGACAGTGATGTGGTATTTCCTCATTGCGCATTTACTCGTGATCAAAAATATATACAAATTACAAAAGAACATATCTTCACAAAAAATTGGTTGCGGCAGAACACATACCTGCTGTCATTTACAGCAATGTATAGTATTTCCCTGAGACATAATTCTCATTTTCTCTGCTGTTACTGATGAATAATATGCAGCATTAGCTCAGTAATCTTTCACAACTTAATGAAGTTACTAAATAAACAATACACAAACAATTGTGCAAAATACATTTACAGATGTGCACATGTAAACTCACAAAATGGCAAAAACTCGGCATCGTTACACAAAATGGCGGCGGCTTCGCTCACACGCACTTCAATAAATTCGGTAAAACGTTACTCTTAACTTCGTCAAAAAGTCTTGACACTTTAAACATCTTAGAAAGTTATCATGACCCCTTTAACAACGTAAATTACCGACAACATACGGAGAGAAATAATCACGACAGTGATGTTCTCCTTACTCATCGAGAGCACTTACTCAAGAGAAGAAAATACAGCGATTTCCCCCGGGTATGTGGGTGGAGACAAAAGCAATCGAACTCGGGCTAGCAAATCAAGGCTACTCTGCAGATCACCGATAATACTATTAGAGCTTAACTTTACACGGTAAAGAATGAAATAAACAATTAAATGAATTCAATACGTTTTAGCATTTTAGCCCTTTTTTAACGTTTTTACTGCTTTCGAACAATTTTAAAATACCTTATAAATTGTTTCTCATGACCGTATGACCTTTTTAACCTTATCACAGCATTCTTTTTATCTTATTACCGACCATTAATTTACTGTCTTCTTAAACTTAACAGACCTTTAGTGTCTTATCCTTTAACTTGTCACATATAAACCTCGTAACCTTCTAACTTCCCACTAACCTTTTCAATATTATACACCTTTTTTGTTTTCATGCTGTCTGAGTTCTGGTGTCAGACATGGTTGCATGGTTGCATCATTCTCCTATTAGAATAATCTTTGGATGTATCTTTCCTGTGCCTTCTGATTTGCTCTCACAAAACTCCAGAAACATTCTATTGTCACCACTTCTAGTGTCCCCTTTCTGCTCTTTAATGCTTCTGTAAGTCCCTTTATTCCCCTGTAATACAGATACATCCATTAGACTCTTGTCAAACTGTCTAGTGAATTCTATCATGATCACAATTACTTAAAGGATTTTCAGAAGACCTTTGACAAAATGTGGCACATGAGCCTGTTTGGCAAAATAAGAGCCCATAGAATTATAGGGAAGTTACTGTAATGAGTGAAGCATTAGCTGATCAGCAGAAAACAGAGAGTGGGAATAACATGATCCTATTCTGGCTGGCTGCCAGTTACCAGTGGAGTTCCACAAGGGTCGGTGTTGAGACCGCTGCTTGTTACGATGTATATCAAAGATTTGGAATATAGGATTAATGGATTTGTGGCTAAATTTGCTGATGATACAAAGATAGATGGAGGAGCAGGTAGTGTTGAGGAAACAGAGAGCCTGCGGAGAGACTTAAATAGTTTAGGGAAATGGGCAAAGAAGGGGCAAATGAAATATAATGTTGGAAAGTGCATGGTCAATTCCACGATTGATGAGGGCCAATTCACCATACGCTGTCTTCACCACAGTCAACCTGCATAGCTGCTTTGAGTGTCCTATGGACTTGGACCCCAAGATCCCTCTGATCCTCCACACTGCCAAGAGTCTTACCAAAATGAACCACTTCACACTTATCTGAGTTGGACTCCACCTGCACTTCTCAGCCCAGTTTTGCATCCTATCAATGTCCCACTGTAACCTCCGTCAGCCCTCCACACTATCCACAATAGCTCCAATCATGAAACAAGGAAACACTATGGAACAAAGATGTTTAAAGTAAACAACAAACACTGTATGCACGTAAAAGAACAATCATGCCAATGACAAAAAAAAAGCCAAACTACAAAATCAAGTCACAGAATCATTGAAACTGTCTCAAGATGTTCAGTTTAGTTCATTTAAGTTCAACTTAATGCTTTGTTTTTCATTGACCACCAGCCACAGGACCAGTCCACCCCATATCTAAATCATACAAAATAGCAATAAAATAAAGGAGCAACACACACAAAATGCTGGAGGAACTTAGCAGGTCAAGCAGCATCTATGGAAAAAAGCACAGGGTCTCGGCCCAAAACATCAAAACTAATTTCCATAAGTGTAGCCTGACCTGCTGACTTCCTCCAGCATTTTGATGGTGTTGCTCAGATTTCCAGCATCTGAAGACTTTCTCTTGTTTGTTATCAAATAAAGGACTAATCAGAAACCAGCAAACTCATATAACATAAACTGCAGTCATCTAAAATGAGTCCCTGTCCCAGGCTGTAGATGAGATGTTGTTGCTCCAACTGAAGTTTGGCCTCATCATTGCAGCTGAGGAGGCCATGTAAGGACATATCCGAATGGGAAAGTTTGGGTTTACCATCTGGGTAGTCTCCAGCCCCTTGGTATGAACATCGAATTCTCCAACTTCTGGTAATTCCCTCCCTCTCCCTTCCTCATCCCACCTCTACTCTGTCTCCTCTTCTGTCTGCCTATCACCTCTCATGACTCTGCCTTCTTCTATTACCCATAGTGCTTTCCCCTTCTTCACCTCTCCTGCCTTTCCCATCACACACCCCTCGATCTTTCCTCTGATTGGTTTTCCACCATCCCCCCACCTTCTTTATAGGGCCCCTTCACCCTCCTTCTTTAGTCCTGACGAAGGATCTCGACCCGAAACGTTGACTGCTCCTTTCAACAGATGCTGCCTGACCTGCTGAGTTCATTTAGCTTTTTTTAACGTCTTGATTTGACCACAGCATCTGCAGTGTACTTTGTGTTTGCCTCCATTTTATGTTCTGTCTGCCCATCATAGTTCTTGATGCAGCCTCCACTGGTGATCTGTACATCACATTGATTTTGTCTGTTATCTTTACTGTACCTTGGTTCTTGATCCAAACTTCTTTAAAGTCACCGTTGGTTTGTGTATGAATTTGATGCCATAAGGTTCAAGCAGTCATTACCATGCATTAGAGTATATAGTTCACTCTTCTCTATTCTCTTGGTTGAAACCTCTGTAAAGACCCAACACTTTGTGATGCTCTCTCATCAACCTATACCAATTCTGCCCATAAAACATTGGAGCTGAATTAGACCATTTGGCCCAGATCAATTGGGAGAATGAGGAGTTTATAGATAGTATGGTAGCTATGCCAAAGGAGCAGGGCACAGATAATTGGATTACCGTCAGGCGAGGGAAGGGGAAAGGGCAGGCAGAGCAGGGCTCCCCTGTGGGCATTCCTCTCAGCAACAAGTATACCGATTTGAATACTGTTGGGGCGATGGCTTATCTGGGACAAGCTGCAGCAGCCGAATCTCTGGCACTGAGTCTGGTTCTGCAGTACAGAACGGAGGGGGGAAGAAGAGGAAAACGTCACTGTTAGGGGACTTGATAGTTAGAGGTACAGACAGGAGGTTCTATGGTTGTGACAGAGACTCCCGGATGCTTTGTTGCCTCCCGGGTGTCAGGGCCAGGGATCTCTGATCACGTGCACAGCATTCTGAAATGGGAGGATGATCAGCCAGATGTCATGTTACACATCGGTACCAATGACGTAGGAAGAAAGATTGAGGAGGTCCTGAAGAGTGAGTATAGAGAGCTCGGTAGGAAGTGAAAAAGCAGGACCTCGAGGGTGGTAATCTCAGGATTGCCGCCTGTGCCACGTGCCAGTGAGGGTAAGAATAGGATGCACTGGAGGATGAGAAACTGGTGCAGGGGTCAGGGTTTCAGATTTCAGGATCATTGGGACCACCTCTGGGGCAGGTGGGACCTGTACAAGAGAGACGGGTTACATCTGAACTACAGGGGGACCAATATCCTTGTAGGGAGGTTTGGTAGTGCTATTGGGGAGAGTTTAAATTAGATTTTCAGGGAATGGGAACCAGAGTGCCAGAGTAGATAGTGGAGTGGGGGTGTAAATAAATGATGTTAAAAGTTCATGCAAAGTGAGAAATAGAAGGTTTGTGTGTGGTGGTAATAATCTTCTGAGGCGTGTATATTTCAATGCGAGGAAAAGGCAGATGAGCTGAGGGCCTGGATTGACACGTGGAATTATGACATCATAGCCATCACTGAAACTTGGCTACAGGAGGGGCCGGACTGGCAGCTCAATGTTCCAGGGTTCCGACGTTTCAGATCTGATAGAGGCAGAGGGATGAAGGGTGGGTGGGGGGGGGGGTGGCTTTGCTAGTCAGGGAAAATGTTACAGCTGTACTTCGGCAGGACAGATTTGAGGGCTTGTCTACCGACACCATATGGGTGGAGCTGAGAAACAGGGAAGGTATGACCACATTAATAGGGTTGTATTACAGTCAGCGAGAATTGGAGGAGCAAATCTGCAGAGAGATAACAGACAACTGCAGGAAACATAAAGTTGTGATTACAGGGGATTTTAATTTTCCACATTTTGATTGAGACTCCCATACTGTTAAAGGTCTAGATGGGTTAGAGTTTGTAAAATGTGTTCAGGAGGGTTTTCTAAATCAATATATAGATATACCGACTAGAGAGGATGCAATATTAGATCTCCTATTTCAAAACGAGTTAGGACAGGTGATGGAAGTGTGTGTAGGGGAACACTTTGGTTCCAGTGATCACGACACCATTAATTTCAAATTGATCATGGATAAAGATAGATCTGGTCCTCCGGTTGAAGTTCTAAACTGGAAAAAAGGCCAAATTTGAAGAAACAAGAAAGGATCCAAAAAGCATAGATTGGGATAGGTTGTTCTCTGGCAAGGATGTGATTGGTAAGTGGGAGGCCTTCAAAGGAGAAATTTTGAGAGTGCAGAGTTTGTATGCAAGGCAAAATGAATAAGAATAAGGAACCTTGGTTCTCGAGAGATATTGGAACTCAGATAAAGAAGATGTATAACATGTATAGGAAACAGGGAGCAAATAAGGTACTTGAGGAGTATAAAAAGTGTAAGAAAATAATTAAGAAAGAAATCAGGAGGGTAAAAGAAGAATGAGGTTGATGTCTTCTGAAGAAGAAGGATAATCCTCAGAGCTTCTACAGGTATGTTAACAGCAAAAGGATAGTAAGGGATAAAATTGGTTCTCTTGAAGGTCGGAGGGGTCAGCTATGTATGGAAACAAAAGAAATGGAGGAGATCTTATATGTTTTTTTCGCATCTGTATTTACTAAGGAAACTGGCATGGAGTCAATGGAAATAAGGCAAACAGGTAGTGAGGTCATGGAATTTATACAGATTAAAGAGGAGGAGGTGCTTGCTGTCATGAGGCAAACCAGAGTAGATAAATCCCCAGGACCTGACAGAGTATTCCCTCAGATCTTGAAGGAGACTAGTGTTGAAATTGCAAGGGCCCAGGCAGATATTTTTAAATGTCGGTATCTGTGGGTGAGGTGCCAGAGGATTGGAGGATAGCTCATGTAGTTCCGATGTTTAAAAAAGGCTCCAAAAGTAATCCGGGAAATTAAAGGCTGGTAAACTTGGTGTCAGGAGTGGGTAAATTATTGGAAGGAATACTAAGAGATAGGATCTCCAAGTATTTGGATAGACAGGGACTTATTAGGGAGAGTTAACAAGGTTTTGTGCGTGGTAGGTCATATTTAACCAATCTATTAGAGTTTTTCAAGGAGGTTAGTGGATGAAGGGAAGGCAGTGGATGTTGTATACATGGACTTCAGTAAGGCCCTTGACAAGGTCCCGCATGGGAGGTTAGTTAGGAAGATTCAGTCGTTAGGTATACGTGGAGAGGTAGTAAATTGGATTAGACATTGGCTCAATGGAGAAGTCAGAGAGTGGTAGTGGAGGATTGCTTCTGAGTGGAGGCCTGTGACGAGTGGTGTGCCACAGGGATCAGTGCTGGGTCCGTTGTTATTTGTCATCTATATCAATGATCTGGATGATAATGTGGTAAATTGGATCAGCAAATTTGCTGATGATACAAAGATTGGAGGTGTAGTGGACAGTGAGAAAGGTTTTCATAAGCTTGCAGAGGGATTTGGACCAGCTGGAAAAATGGCAGATGGAGTTTAATACAGGCAAGAGTGAGGTATTGCACTTTGGAAGGAAAAACCAAGGTAGAACATACAAGGTAAATGGTAAGGCACTGAGGAGTGCAGTAGAACAGAGGAATCTGGGAAAACAGATACATAATTTCCTAAAAGTGGTGTCACCGGTAGATAGAGATAAAGTGATGTCACCGGTAGGTAGGTAGTAAAGAGAGCTTTCGGTACATTGGCCTTTATAAATCAAAGTATTGAGTATAAGAGTTGGAATGTAATGGTGAGGTTGTATAAGACATTGGTGAGGCTGAATTTGGACTATTGTGTTCAGTTTTGGTCACCTAACTACAGGAAGGATATTAATAAGGTTGAAAGAGTGCAGAGAAGGTTTACAAGGATGTTGCCGGGACTTGAGAAACTGAGTTACAGAAAAAGGTTGAATAGGTTAGAACTTTATTCCCTGGAGCGTAGAAGAATGAGGGGAGATTTGATAGAAGTATATAAAATTATGATGGGTATAGATAGGGTGAATGCAAGCAGGCTTTTTCCACTGAGGCTAGGGGAGAAAAAAACCAGAGGACATGGGTTAAGGTGAAAGGGAAAATGTTTAAAGGGAACATTGGGGGGACAGAAGGCACAACGATTAAAATTGACAACAAGGTGCCACCCATAGTATGTCCTTGTAGAAAAGTACCTTTTGCATTACATCATTAACTGAAAACAGAACTTGACAGAATGGAACGGCTAGGAGTCATAAAAAAAATTGATGAACTGATTGAAAGGGTTGATTTGCTTGTTATTGTTGGTAAGGAAAATGGAAAACTGATTTGCTTAGATCCAAGAGCCTTGAATCGAGCCATTAAAAAAGAGCGTTTCAAATTGCCTACTTTGTGAAGAAGTTACAACATAGTTTGTTAACGCAAAGTATTTTAGGAAATTAGATGCATCTTCCAGATTCTGGCAAATTAAATTAGCTGAACTGAGTTCAAAGTTGTGTACCTTTGACACTCCTTTTGACAGATACTGTTTTTCTTCGGCTTCCATTTGAATTGCATCATCTCCTGAAGTATACCATAAAACCATTCACATGCATTCATATTCTGCATGGAGGTCGGTGACCAGTGGAGTGCCTCAGGGATCTGTTCTGGGACCCTTACTCTTTGTGATTTTATAAATGACCTAGATGAGGAAGTGGAGGGATGGGTTAGTAAATTTGCTGATGACACAAAGGTCGGAGGTGTTGTGGATAGTGTGGAGGGCTGTCAGAGGTTACAGCGTAACGTTGATAGGATGAAAAACTGGGCTGAGAAGTGATAGATGGAGTTCGACCCAGATAAGGGTGAAGTGGTTCATTTTGGTAGGTCAAATATGAATATAATATTAATGGTAAGGCTCTTGGCAGTGTGGAGGATCAGAGAGATCTTGGGATCCGAGTCCATAGGACGCTTAAAGCTGCTGCACTCTGACTCTGTGACACTGTGGTTAAGAAAGCATACGGTGCATTGGCCATCGATCATGGAATTGAATTTAGGAGCCAAGAGGTAATGTTGCAGCTTTATTGGACCCTGGTCAGACCCCACTTGGAGTACTGTGCTCAGCTCGACTCACTATAGGAAGGATGTGGAAGCCACAGAAAAGGTTCAGAGGAGATTTACAAGGATGTTGCCTGGAATGGGGAGCGTGCCTTATGAGAATAGGTTGAGTGAACACGGCCTTTTCTCCTCGGAGCGACGGAGGATGAGAGGTGACCTGATAGAGGTGTATAAGATGATGAGAGGCATTGATTGTGTGGATAGTCAGAGGCTTTTTCCCAATGCTGAAATGTTGCCACAAGAGGACACAGGTTTAACATGCAAACACAAGGAAATCTGCAGGTGCTGGAAATTCAAGCAACACACACAAAATGCTGGTGGAACACAGCAGGCCAGGCTGCATCTATAGGGAGAAGCACTGTCGACATTTCGGGCCGAGACCCTTCGTCAGAACTAACTGAAAGGAAAGATAGTAAGAGATTTGAAAGTAGTGGGGGGGGGGTGGAGAAGGAAATGATAGGAGAAGACCGGAGGGGGTGGGGTGAAGCTGAGAGCTGGAAAGGTGATTGGCGAAAGGGATACAGAGCTGGAGAAGGGAAAGGATCAGGGGACGGGAGGCCTACGAAGAAAGCAAGGGGGAGGGGAGCACCAGAGGGAGATGGAGAACAAGCAAACAACTAAATATGTCAGGGATGGGGTAAGAAGGGGAGGAGGGGCATTAATGGAAGTTAGAGAAGTCAATGTTCATGCCATCAGGTTGGAGGCTACCCAGCCGTATATAGGGTGTTGTTTCTCCAACCTGAGTTTGGATTCATTTTGACAGTAGAGGAGGCCATGGATAGACATAGCAGAATGGGAATGGGACGTGGAATTAAAATGTGTGGCCACTGGGAGATCCTGCTTTCTCTGGCGGACCGAGTGTAGGTGTTCAGTGAAACGGTCTCCCAGTGGGTCAGGTATCACCAATATATAAAAGACCACACCGGGAGCACCGGATGCAGTATACCACACCAGCCGACTCACAGTGAAGTGTTGCCTCACCTGGAAGGACTGCCTGGGGCACTGAATGGTGGTGAAGGAGGAAGTGTAAGGGCAGGTGTAGCACTTGTTCTGCTTATAAGGATAAGTGCCAGGAGGGAGGTCGGTGGGAAAGGTTGGGGTTTAAGGTGCTGGGGAGTAGGTATAGAGGAGATGTCAGGGGTAAGTTTTTTACTCAGCAAGTGGTGAGTGCATGGAATGGGGGGAGTCCAGAACCAGAGGCCAGAGTTTAAAAATAAGGGGTAGGCCATTTAGAAATGGAAAGACATTTCCACCCAGAGACTTGTGGGTCTGTGAAATGCTCTGCATCAGAAGGCAGTGGAGGCTAATTCTCCGGATGCTTTCAAGAAAGAGTTAGGTAGAGCTCTTAAAGATAGCGGAGTCAAGGGATATGGGAAGGCAGGAACGGGGTACTGATTGTGGATGATCAGTCATGGTCACAGTGAATGGCAGTGCTGGCTTTAAGGGCTGAAAGGCCTACTCCTGTACCTATTGTCTATTGTCTGCCAGCAACGGTGGTGGAAGCAGATGCAACAGAGTCTTTTAAGAGACTTTTGGACAGATACAGGGCTATGGGTAACACTAGGTAATTTCTAAGGTAAGGACATGTTCGGCACAACTTTGTGGGCTGAAGGCCCTGTATTGTGCTGTAGGGTTTCTATGTTTCTATGCTATATGAGCATATCGAGGGCATGGATTCTTCAACGGACGATATTATTATTGTTTGGGGATCATCTAAACAAGAGCATGACGCCAGACTCAGACAAGTCTTAGAGGCAACACACAAGGAAACCTGAAGTTGAATAAAGACAAATGTCAGCTAGGAGTGACTGAACTTTGTGGGTGATATCATCAGCAATGGGGGTGTGTGTCCTGATCCATTGAAGGTTTCTGCTGTTGAGAACATGCCAAGTCCACAATGTAAAAAGGATGTTCAGAGGTTTATGGGAATGGTCAACTACGTTGGAAAATTCATACCCAATCTTTCAGAACAGCTTTCTCCATTGAGGCAGCTAACAGAAAAGAAAAACAAATGGAACTGGAATCATGAACAGGAGAAGGTACGGCAAATTCTCAAGAAAGGTGCTCACTAAAGAAATTCTATGATGCTGAGGGACCCATCAAAATCTCAGGTGATGCATCTCAAGCAGGCTTAGGGGCAGTATTACTCAAAAACATGATCAGGAGTGGCTACCAGTGGCATATGCATCCCGTTCATTATCCGATCCAGAAACAAAATATGCTCAAATTGAAAACTAATTGCTCAGTGTTATGTTTGCTTGTGAGAGATTTCATCAGTTTGTGTCAGGGCAATCTGTTGATGTTGAAACTGATCATAAGCCTCTAATCGCATTGTTTCACAAACCTTTAAGCAACAGTCCTTTGCGAATTCAGTGAATGATGATCAAATTGCAAAGATATGCATTGAATTTGTCATACACATCTGGAAAATTCATGTACACAGCTGACACACTTTCCAGAGCTCTGGATCCAACAACAAAAGACAGTCACTGGGATGCTGTTGATGTTCGGGCATTTGTTGATATGATCATAGAGACTGTACCTATGCTCCCAAAAAATTGGAACTGCTGTGTCTTGAGACACAATTCTCAGTCAGATAATCCAAGTGGTGATGGATGGATAGCCAGGTAATAGGCATGACTGTACCTCAGAAGGACAAGAATATTGGAACCACAGATCAGAAATTTCTATTGTGGATGGGATATTGTACAAAGATAGCAGAATTGTGACTCCTAAAAGTCTCCGAAAAGAAATGCTTGGGAAAATTCATGAAGGCCACCTAGGTATTGAACAATGTAAGAGAAGGGCATGGGAAGTGATGTTTTGGTCCAGGATGAATCATGAAATTGAAAAGATGGAAAGATATTGAACAACTGAAAGATGAACACAAAGCAAAGCAGAAAACATACTTTGACAGGTGTTCTCATCCGTTACCTGAACGGCACCAAGGAGATGAAGAGAGGATACAGGACAAAATGAACACATGGACACAGAAAGCGACAGTACTTGAAGAAGTACAACCCAGATCAGACATGGTCCAAACAGAAGCAGCAGTGTGGAGAAGAAATTGCAAAGACCTCAAGAAAGAGCCAACTTCAGAGTTTCAGTTAACTGATGCAGACCAGACAAAACATGGAATTAATAATGAAACACAAGAACTGTGTGAACCACTTAGAAGGTTTACTTGTGTTCATAAACCCTCAGAGAGACTGATAGAGACATATTATGCATTTGCTCTGGTCAAAGTTGTTAATTGCTTTTCTTTTTAAGGAAATGAAGATGTGGTGATATGATGTGTAAGAACATGTTTGGAGAGAGTTCTGAGCATGCACAGGCATGACAGGAAGATCAAGAACATGGTGTTGTAAGAAAGTTGTGGTTGTTAAATAAAAGTTATATTCTTCCAGAATGTGGTTCTTTATAAGTATAATAAACACTGTGTGTATGAATATAAAGAACAGACCAGGCAGCATCCATGAGGAAATCTGCAGATGCAGGAAATTCAAACAACAACACACACAAAATGCTGGTGGAACACAGCAGGCCAGGCAGCATCTATAGGGAGAAGCACTGTCAACATTTTGGGCCGAGACCCTTTGTCACGATCTTCCAAAAGGAAAGATAGTAAGAGATTTGAAAGTAGTGGGAGAAGAGGGAAATGCGAAATGATAGGAAAAGACCGGAGGGGATGGGATGAAGCTAAAAGCTGGAAAGGTGATTGGCGAAAGTGATACAGAGCTGGAGAAGGGAAAGGATCATGGGATGGGAGGCCTCAGGAGAAGGAAGGTGGGGGGGAAGCACCAGAGGGAGATGGAGAACAGGCAAACAACTAAATATGTCAGGGATGGGGTAAGAAGGAGAGGAAGGGCATTAGCGGAAGTTAATGTTCATGCCATCTGATTGGAGGCTACCCAGCCGGTATATAAGGTGTTGTTCCTCCAACCTGAGTGTGGCTTCATCTTGACAGTAGAGGAGGCCATGGATAGACATATCAGAATGGGAATGGGATGTGGAATTAAAATGTGTGGCCACTGGGAGATCCTGCTTTTTCTGGTGGACCGAGCATGGATGTTCAGCGAAACGGTCTCCCAGTCTCACCAATATATAGAAGGCCACACTGGGAGCACCGGGTGCAGTATACCACACCGGCCGACTCACAGGTGAAGTGTCGCCTCACCTGGAAGGACTGGCAGGGGCCCTGAATGGTGGTGAGGGAGGAAGTGTAAGGGCAGGTGTAACACTTCTTCCACTTACAAGGGTAAGTGCCAGGAGGGAGATCGGTGGGAAGGGATGGGGGGACAAGTGGACGAGGGAGTTGTGTAGGGAGCGAAAAGCAGAAAGGGGGGGGGAGGGGAAAATACGTTTAGTAATGGGATCCCATTGGAGTTGGCGGAAGTTACGGAGAATTATACGTTGGACCTGGAGGCTGGTGGGGTGGTCGGTAAGGACAAGGGGAACCCTAACCCAAGTGGGGTGGCGGGTAGATGGGGTGGGATATGGGAGAGATGCGTTTGAGAGCAGTGTTGATGGTGGACGAAGGGAAGCCCCTTTGTTTAAAAAAGGACGACATCTCCTTTGTCCTGGAATGAAAAGCCTCATCCTGAGAGCAGATGCAGTGGAGACAGAGGAATTGTGAGAAGGGGATAGCCTTTTGCAAGAGAGAGGGTGGGAAGAGGAATAGTCCAGGTAGCTGTGAGAGTCTGTAGGTTTATAGTAGATATCAGTAGATAAGCCGTCTCCAGAGATGGAGACAGAAAGATCAAGAAAGGGGAGGGAGGTGTCGGAAATGGACCAGGTAAATTTGAGGGCAGGGTGAAAGTTGGAGGCAAAGTTAATGAAGTTGGCGAGCTCAGCATGCGAGCAGGAGGCAGCGCCAATGCAGTTGTCGTCGTAGCTTTTTTTGTATCAAATTTTTGCATGCTTTTCCATTCTTGGGGATCGGTTTTCCATACCAGGCTGTGATGTCCAGAAGTAGAAATTGAACTGGAACTCAGAGTCTCAGGCAGGTGAATGATACAAACCGTCACCAGTTTTATTGGTACAAATGCAATTAATTTGTAAATATTAGGACTACAGTAATTGTTGTTGCTGATAGATGGCAGTGTTTTCTACAATGTGGAACAGGGTTACTTTCAGTTAGGTTGTAAAGGCTTCTTGCAGCAGCAGGGGGAGTAGCCTTAGATTTCGGAGAAAGAAGCAAGGTGGAGCAGATGCAGACGAGCAAGAGACTTTCACAGGGCTTTTGCTTCTCAATTCTCAGGAGGAGCCATGATATTCGTTTCTTGCATTCGTAAGGCACCATTAGGCAGAGGAATTGTAAAGTACAAGTGCTGAGAGGCAGGAGTGGAGCAAGGGGGAGGGAAAATTGCAGTAGGAGAGTACAAAGATATTCTTCTTGTGTTTAATTTTTTCTGGGGGGCAGAAAAATGGCAGCCAACTGCAATGCTAGTGCCAGCAAGACCAAAACCAAGAAGAAGCACTTTGTGG